>NC_092333.1:523059500-523366000 GCF_046630445.1 Rutidosis leptorrhynchoides
TGGTCCTGTGTGACAATGGTTTAAAATTTTACTAGCTTCATCTCCGAATACACATCGGTGTATTATTCCATCTGGACAACTTTTAAATAGATGTGGATCTTCCCAAAAATAGTGTTTTATATCACTGAAGAATTTCTTTTGTTTTTGGTACGACAATCCTTTTTCAAGGAATCCACAAACTAAGTAGTTTGCATAGTCTGCAAACCATGGGATTTCATTATAATCTATCTTCGATAGATATTCATCAGGAAAGTTGTCTTGTATGGCCGATTCATTTAGAACTTCTAATTCGGGATTTTCAAGACGAGAAAGATGATCAGCGGCGAGATTTTCTGCTCTTTTTTATCTCAGATTTCAATATCGAACTCTTGTAAGGGTAAGATCCAACGGATTAATCTTGGTTTAGCATCTTGTTTCGAAAATAGGTATCTAAGAGTAGAATGGTCGGTATAGACCACCGTTTTAGCTAGAACGAGATATGATCGAAATTTGTCAAAAGCAAAGACAATAGCAAGGAGTTCTTTTTCAGTAGTTGTATAATTTGTTTGTGCTCCTTGTAACGTCTTACTAGCATAATATATAGGTTGAAATCTTTTTTCAATCCTTTGTCCTAAAACGGCTCCCATTGCAAAATCACTTGCATCGCACATTAGTTCAAATGGTAGATTCCAATTTGGTGTTATCATGATCGGCGCATTAGTGAGTTTCTCTTTAAAAATATTAAAAGATTTGATACATTCATCTGAAAAGATGAATGGAGCATCTTTTTCTAGGAGTTTATTCATAGGAGTGGCAATTTTAGAAAAATCTTTTATGAAACGTCGATAAAAACCGGCATGCCCTAGAAAACTCCTAACTCCTCTAACATTGGTGGGATGTGGAAGTTTAGCAATTACATCTACTTTAGCTCTATCCACTTCAATTTCTTCTTTAGAAATTTTATGACCAAGAACGATGCATTCTTTAACCATAAAATGGCATTTCTCCCAATTAAGAACTAGATTTGATTGTTCGCATCTAATAAGCATTCATTCAAGATTAGCTAGACATGTTTCAAATGTATCACCGAAGACTGAAAAATCATCCATGAAAACTTCCATGCATTCTTCTATCATGTCGTGAAAAATCACCATCATACACCTTTGAAAGGTTGCAGGGGCGTTGCAAAGTCTAAATGGCATGCGTTTGTAAGCAAAAGTACCATAAGGGCACGTGAACGTGGTTTTCTCTTGATCTTCGGGTGCTATTGGAATTTGAAAATATCTGGAAAATCCATCAAGAAAACAATAGTAACTATTTCCGGCTAATCTTTCCAACATTTGATCAATGAAAGGTAAGGGAAAGTGATCTTTTCTGGTGGCGTCATTTAATTTTCTATAATCAATACATACACGCCATCCTGTTACAGTCCTTGTAGGAATAAGCTCATTTTTTTCATTTGTAATGACAGTCATGCCACCCTTCTTAGGCACGCATTGAACTGGGCTTACCCATGGACTATCAGAGATTGGATAAATTAGACCTGCGTCTAGCAGTTTAATAATCTCTTTCTTAACTACATCTTGCATATTCGGATTTAGTCTTCGTTGGCGTTGCACATACGTTTTATGACCTTCTTCCATAAGGATTTTATGTGTGCAATACGAAGGACTTATTCCTTTAATATCATGAATCTTCCATGCAATAGCTGGTTTATGAGCTTTCAACACAGAAATGAGTTGTGATTTCTCATTTTCAGTAAGAGAAGATGATATTATTACAGGTAATTCAGATTCACCTTGTAAATAAGCGTATTCCAAATGGTTTGGAAGTGGCTTTAACTCTAATTTCGGAGGTTCTTCTATTGATGATTTATATCGATATCTGTCTTCTTCTTTTAGCATTTGAATTTTTCTGTTGTTGGTTCATATCCATTAGCCATAAGTGTAGCTAACATTTCAGCTTCATCAATTTGGTCAGTTCCTTCTCCTAAAGAACATTCTCCTGTTCCTTGTAATTCTGGAAATTCTTCTAATAATTCTGCATGTGCATCTATAGTTTAAATATAATAACATGTATCATCTGCAGATTGTGGTTGTTGCATTGCTCTATCAACTGAAAAGGTAACACTCTCGTCCTCTATACTTAGGGTCAATTTCTTACCGAACACGTCTATCATTGCTTTAGCCGTGTTTAAGAATGGTCTTCCTAATATGAGAGGAACTTGAGAATCTTCTTCCATGTCCAGAACAACAAAATCTACTGGAAATACTAAAGTGCCAACTTTAACTAGCATGTTCTCCATTATCCCTCTAGGATATTTTATTGATCTATCGGCTAGTTGTATACTTATTCTGGTTGGTTTCAATTCTCCAAGGTCTAGTTTAGCGTATAGTGAATACGGCATTAGATTTATACTAGCACCTAAGTCTGCTAATGTTCTATTGAACTAAGACTACCCAGAAAACATGGAATTGTGAAACTTCCTGGATCAGATAATTTTTCTGGTATCTTATTCAACAGCACTGCTGAACAATTAGCATTCATAGTAACAGCCGAGAGTTCTTCCATTTTCTTTCTATTCGTGATCAGATCTTTCAAGAATTTAGCATATCTAGGCATTCCTGAAATCACATCAATGAAAGGAAGATTTACATTTATCTGTTTAAACATATTCAAGAATTTGGATTGCTCGGCTTCAAGTTTCTCTTTCTTCATTTAACTCGGGTAAGGAAGTGGTGGTTGGTATGGTTTAACATAAGGTTTAGCCTTAACTGTGTTATCTTCATTAACCTTTTTAACTACCGGTTATGTTTCCTTATCTTGATCAGGTTGTGGTTCTTGTGGAGTAGGAATAGCTTCATCAGAAGTTACAGGTATTTCAGGTGGTTTAAGTGTTGTACCACGTCTTGTGGTAATGGCTTTAGCTGTTTCATTCCGGGGGTTAGCATTTGTATCACTAGTTAGACTTCCCGATTTTCTTTCACCTATTAATCTTGCTAGGTTACTTACTTCTAATTCCAAGTTTTGAATAGAAGCTTGTTGATTTTCAAATGCCTGAGCATTTTGTTCATTAGTTTGTTTTTGAGATGTGAAAAACTGCGTTTGAGTTTCAACTAGCATTGTCATCATATCTTCTAAATTCGGCTTTTTATCATCGGTTTGTTGTGGTGGTTTGTTTTGAAAATTAGGTCTTTGCTGATTGTAATTATTATTGGATACTTGTTGATTGCTAGGACCTTGTTGGTTGTTGTATGGAATATTTCTGTTATAATTCTGGTTTTGATTGTAAATCTGTCTTGGCAGTTGATAATTATTCTGATAATTATTTCCAGGCCTTTGGTTTATGTATGAAATATTCTCTCTTTGTTCCATTGTTAATTCAATACTGAGACAATCATTTGTCAAATGTGGTCCTCCACACTGCTCACAACTAATTCGTATTGAGTGAATATCCTTAGTCATCTTTTCCATTCGTCTCTCGACAGCATCTATCTTTGCGGAAATGGAATTTAAGTCATGGCTAGAATCGGCTCTAGCTGCTTTAGATGATCTAACGATATCTTTTTCTTGGTGCCACTCATGTGAGTGGGAAGCAGTGTTATCAATAATTTTGTAAGCATCAGTTTCTGTTTTCTTCATAATAGAACCACCAGCTGCTATATCGATGTCTTTCCTTGTAGTGATGTCGCATCCTTGGTAGAATATTTGTACTATTTGACAGGTATCTAAACCATGTTGCGGACATCCTCTTAATAACTTTCCAAATCTTGTCCACGCCTCATATAGAGTTTCATTTGGCTTCTGTGTGAACGTAACAATTTCTCCTTGAAGTCTTACGGCTTTAGATGCCGGAAAGAATTGTTTAAGAAATTTTTCAACTAAAACGTCCCATGTATCAATCGCCCCTTCAGGTAACGATTCCAACCAATCTTTGGCTTCTCCCTTTAAAGTCCAGGGAAATAACATGAGATATATCTGTTCATCCTCAACTTCTCTTATTTTAAATAGAGTGCAGATCCTATTAAAGGTACGAAGATGTTCATTTGGATCTTCCTTCGGCGCACCACTAAATTGGCATTGATTAGTCACCATGTGTAGAATTTGTCCTTTGATTTCATAATCTGGCGCATTAATGTCTGGATGAGTAATTGCGTGACCTTGGCCAGTGCGTTTAGCTCTCATTCAGTCTTCCATACTTAAAGGTTCCAGATTCTCCATAATTGAATTTGTTGAATCGGAATCACTAGAGGATTCTGATTTAATGGTTCGTTCCTCAACAATCTCTGTTTGAATAATTGGTGGTTCCGGAGGAAAATTTAATGGTTCAGGATCTATGAATCGTCCCTGAATATTCTCCGGATTTTCAATTGTGAGGTCGGGTTCAAAAAATGGATTATCGGAAATTTGAACTGGAGTACTTGGTCGACTGGATGACGATTCTAAAGAAAAATCAACGGCGGTTATATTTGCTAAATGTCTTGATCTAGTTACAGGTGGTGAACGTACAAAAGGTGGTGAACGTCTTGCTCGGTGCATTCACTGAATATCCTATTAGTTTTTAAAAAGGAAAGAAAAATTATATAAGTTATCCAATTAATAGACTTTTCTGATTTTGCCCACGTTTCGAATAGCCAAAAGATGCAGCAGAGGGGCAGGATTCGTTTGGTCTCAATATAATTGAGGACTGTTTGGCTCTAATAACCCGGTCCACGTACAAATCCAACTATTACTACGAACCAGAAAATTTTGATGTCTATCAATTTAACCACTTTAAATAAATTTTCATAATTTTAAGAAATTTAGATAAGAAGTAGAATAAAAATCTATGTCCTAAAAACTAGAATAGCGAGAAATAAGAAAGAAAAAGAGCGTGTAGGAAAAAGATCGAAAAATAAAAATAAGAAAGAAAAAGAGTGACTTATAGAACTTAAAAACACTCGACTAACCCAACCTTATTACTATCACTAACTTAAAATTATAATCGCAAATTGAGATTACTAATTGGAATGATAATTGATACATAGGTAAAAGGCGTCTAAAAATATTAAAGCTTACAAGTAAAACGATATCCCAAATGGAAATATCTTAAAAAGAGGTACTAAAACTTAAAAAGGCGTCGCAAAATTCTAAAGTACCTAAATCTTAGTCTAAAGAAAAAGCACTTAAGGAATTTTACGGCAAAGCCTAAAAATCTAGAAGCAAAAAAATAATTATGGCAAAAACTATATCTTAAAACTAAATACGAGCGAAAAATACAAATATTACGCTAAAATAATTAAAAAGGGACAAAATATAAAAATATACAAAAAGTTGTAAAAAGTACAATTTTTATAAAAATATTATTTTTATATTATTTATTTTATTAAACTATTAATTTTATATTTTAATTATACTAATTTAACTAAAATACAATTTAATTTAAAAACTTAAAACTAATTATAATAATAAATAAGTAATTAGGGTTAATAATAATAAATAAATAATAATTACCCCGTATTTAATGCTGATTAGGGTTTCTGTCACGTGTGTCAGGGAGGCTCCGCGAGTTGCGGTATTCTAAGCTGCAAACTTCGCGAGTCGCGGGGTTCCAAAATTCAACTCAGGTACAGGATTTAATTCGACGTTTTTTTTTATGTTTTAATAAAAACAAAATATTTAAATAAAACTTATATTTTTATAAAATAAAAATAAAGAAACTTTACAAAACTTAAATATTTAACAAATTCTTAAAAATATTTATATTTTTGTTTTCTTTTTATGTTTTCGAATAATTAAAAACGTATTTTTACAAAAGTGAATTTTAATAAAAGTAAACTAAAAATAAAAATCTTTTTTTTATATATATATTAGCGTTGCGCTTCCGGCTTTTAAGCTAGATGTTCCCCGGCAGCGGCGCCAAAAATACTTGAAGTCAAAGCTAAGGGGTATAAAATACTATTAAATTTTACAAGGAAATACTATTAAATACGATACAATTTTACACAAGATATTTATTTATTTATAGAATGGATATACTTAAACTTTGCTACAACACTTATAGGCAGTGTACCTAATCGTACAGTAGTGTAGTTTTTAGTAAGTCCGGTTCGTTCCACAGGGAATCTTTTAACAAAGCTTAACGATATTTTATTAGTTTTATTTTATAAAAATACAAATATATATATAAGTAATATTACTATTATAAAGGAGGGTTTTTACCGTTTAATGACCGGTTTGTCGATTTTAAAACTTTAGTCGCAGTTAAAACCAAATGTAAAATATTAAATAAATAAAAGACTTAATTTAAAGAGTAAAGTAAATAACGATAATGAAATTGCGAATAATAAAAGTGCGATAAAATAAACTTGCGATAATTAAAAAGTACGATAATTAAAAGTGCAATTAAATACAATAACAATAAATAAAAATGCGATAATTAGAAGTGCAATTAAATATAAAATAAAGGAAATTAAATATGAAATAAAAGAATTATGCTTATTTAAACTTCCGTAATCATGATGTTTGACGTGTTGATTTTAGTTTTATGCCCATGGGTTAATTGTCCTTTGTCCTGGATTCTTTAATATGTCCATCTGGTTTTTGTCCATAACAGTCCATCAGTCATAAATATAAAGTGCGAGTGTCCTCGTCAAATTATCCTTATACCCGAAGTTAAATATTCCAACTAATTGGGGACTTAAACTGTAACAAGATTTTAATACTTTGTTTAATAATTACACCAGGTTATCGACTGCGTGTAACCCAAGGTTTTAATACTCTGTTATCAATTATGCCAAGTGTCCTTGTACATAATTTCACCCATGTTTTAATAATTCTAGTGGCTATTAATCCATTCCCGTGTCCGGTTAAATGAACGATTATTCGTACATATAAATATCCCGCCCATCGTGTCCGATCGAGTGTATATGGTTATTTATAGGGACGTCCAATTGTGAATCTTTATATTAAAATTAACAAACTATCATTTAGTTAAACAAATATAAAGCCCATTAATAGCCCATAGTCTAATTTCCACAAGTGTCGTTCTTTTGTCCAAACCCCAATTATGGTACAAAGCCCAATTACCCAATTTTAGTAATTAGCCCAACATCATGATTACTTCGTTTTAAATAAGCATAATAATAACTTAGCTACGAGACATTAATGTAAAAAGGTTAAACATAACTTACAATGATTAAAAATAGCGTAGCGTTACACGGACAGAATTTCGACTTACACCCTTACAACATTCGCTAACATACCCTTATTATTAGGATTAAAATTAAAATTAAAATTAAAATATAAATTATAAATATAAATATTACGTATAGATAGATGGATGGATATATATATATTTTTTAAATTCGTCGAACTGCGTTGGCTTTTATAGGCATTTTCATTTTTTGAGGCTCCGCGAGTCGCGGTACTTTTAGCCTTCGAACTACGCAAGTCGCGGAGTTCATTTTTACAGCTCATTCAGCCTTGGCTCTTTGTTTGCCGATGATTTTAAATAATAATATAATATATATATAATTTTTAAGAATTATTTATATATTATATTATATTCATGTGCATAGTTGACTTGTAATTTTTAGTCCGTTGCGTCGAGCGTTGAGAGTTGACTCTGGTCCCGGTTCCGGATTTTCGAACGTCCTTGCGTACAATTTAATATCTTGTACTTTGCGTTTTGAATCTTGTACTCTTGTAATTTCGAGACGTTTCTTATCAATAATTTGAACCTCTTTGATTGTATTTTGTACTTTTGAGCTTTTTGGTTGTTTGCGTCTTCAATTCGTCGAATCTATCTTTTGTCTTCACCTTTTAATATTTAAACGAATATCACTTGTAAATAGAACAATTCCAACTAAAAGCTTGTCTTTCTTGAGGAATAATGCTATGAAATATATGTTCATTTTTAGCATTATCAATGGGCTTTATATTAACTAAATGATACCTCGTTGATTTAATATATAGACTTATAATTTGACGTATTTATATATAACCACATACGCTTGACTGGGTACGGTGGGCGGGATATCTATAAATACCAATAATTGTTCATTTTACCGGACATGGAACTGGATTAATAGTTAATAGACTTGTTGATAACCTGGTGTATTCATTGGATTAATAGTTAATAGACTTGTTGATAACCTGGTATATATAACAAAGTAGTAAAACCTTGGACTACACGCAGTCGATAACCTGGTGTATTCATTAAATAAAGTATTAAGACCTTGTTATAATTCGAATCCCCAATTAGTTGGAATATTTGACTTCGGGTATAAGGATAATTTGATGAAGACTCTCGCACTTTATATTTATGACTGATGGACTATTATGGATAAATCCGTATGGACATATCGAATAATCCAGGACAAAGAACAATTAACCCATGGTAATAAACTAAAATTAACACTTCGAACATCATGATTACGGAAGTTTAAATAAGCATAATTTCTTTTATTTCATATATAATTTCCTTTATTTCATATTTAATTGCACTTTTATTTTATTGCACTTTTAATTATCGCAATTTTATTTACCGTTATTTTATTTATCGCATTTTAATTATTGTCATTTACTTTAAGCTTTAAATTAAGTTATGTTTATTTTTAATATTTTACATTAGGTTTTAACTGTGACTAAAGTTTTAAAATCGACAAACCGGTCATTAAACGGTAATAACCCCCTTTTATAATAATAATTGTAATATATATATTTATTTACAAATATAGTTTTAAAAATATAGCGTTAAACTTGGCTAAGATCCCTGTGGAACGAACCGGACTTACTAAAAACTACACTACTATACGATTAGGTACACTGCCTATAAGTGTTGTAGCAAGGTTTAGGTATATCCATTCTATAAATAAATAAATATCTTGTGTAAAATTGTATCGTATTTAATAGTATTTTCTTGTAAAAATATAACTATTTTGTATACACCTCTACGCACATCAGTGTCTAAGCTTGATAAACCACTAGTTAAGTTAAGTCATTTGGTAGAAGTTGAAATAGCGGATGGTAAGACGGTGCTAGGGGTTGATGTTTGTAATGATTGTGATATTGTGTTTGGTTCCGAAACGTTTAAAATTGATCTTATCCCGATGACCTTGGGTGAATTCGATATTGTCATTGGTATGGATTGGCTCGATCGCTATAGAACGATATTGCATGCCATGAAAAATCTATTCGTGTGAAGACCCCAAGTGGGGGAGAGTTAATTATTCATGGCGAGAGATGGAGAAGACTTGTGCCATTATGCACTTATACACGGGTACATCGTTTTCTTGTTAGTGGTGGCATGACTTTTCTTGCTCATGTAGTTGATATTCGTGAAGAGCCACCATCCATTCGTGAAATTTCGGTGGTTAGTGAATTCGAAGACATTTTTTCGGATGAATTACCGGGTGTTCCGGCGGAAAGACAAGTTGAATTTCGCATTGAGTTGGTTCTGGGTGCTACTCCCATTGCTAAAACTTCTTATCGTTTAGCACCAACGAAAATGCAAGAGTTGTTAAATCAAACTCAAGAGTTGCTTGAAAAGGGTTTTATTAGACCGAGTGCTTCACCATGGGGAGCTCCGGTTTTATTCGTGAAGAAGAAGGATGGTAGTATGCGGATGTGCTTCGATTATCGGGAGTTGAATAAAGTGACGATCAAGAATCGTTATCCATTGCCTCGAATCGACGACTTGTTTGATCAACTCCAAGGCGCGACTTATTTTTCTAAAATTGACTTACGGTCCGGCTATCACCAAATGCGGGTCCGTGAGGAAGATATTGAGAAAACGGCTTTTCGAACGCGTTACGGGCATTATGAGTTTGTAGTTATGCCTTTCGGTCTTACGAATGCACCAGCAGCATTCATGGATCTTATGAACCGAGTGTGCCAACCTATGTTGGATAAGTCGGTAATTGTGTTCATTGACGACATACTTGTCTATTCAAAAAGTATGAAAGAACATGAATGTCATTTGCGTGAAGTATTGAAGACGTTGCGAAAGGAGAAGTTGTATGCTAAATTCTCCAAATGTGAATTTTGGCTAAGGGAAGTTCAATTCCATGGTCATATTGTTAATAAAGAGGGGATTCAAGTAGATCCGGGAAAGATTGAGATGGTAAAGAGTTGGGGACGACCGACTACACCTACGGAAATCCGAAGTTTTCTCGGATTGGCCTGTTATTATCGTCGGTTTATCCAAGATTTTTCTAAAATCACTTCTCCATTGACAAAGTTGACGAGAAAGAACGCGAGATTTAATTGGGAAAACGAGCAAGAAATTGCTTTCCAATTGTTAAAAGAGAAGTTATGTCAAGCTCCGGTGTTAGTATTGCCAGAAGGGGTCGAATACATGAGGGTTTATTGTGATGCGTCTTTAAATGGGCTCGGGTGTGTTCTAATGCAAAGAGGTAAAGTTATCGCTTATGCCTCTCGAGAATTAAAGGAACACTTAACGAGATATCCGACTCATGATCTTGAGTTGGCGGCGGTGGTGCATGCGTTGAAAATTTGGCGCCATTACTTGTACGGTGTCAATTGTACGATTTATTCGGAACACAAGAGCTTAAAACATCTTTTTGATCAACGAGATTTGAATTATCGTCAACGTAGGTGGATGGATGTGGTAAAAGATTATGATTGTGAAATATCATCCGGGCAAGGCGAATGTGGTCGCGGATGCATTAAGTCGGAAGAGTCAACATCCGGCGATACGAGTAGGATCGTTATGCATGATTATTACTAACGATTTTCTTGTAAAGCTCGGTGAGATTCAAATTGAAGCTTTTGTTAACAATAAGCATGGGGAACGAATCATGGGACAAACGGAGTCTATTACTTTAGGTCCGCATGGTTTGTTATCCTTTCAAGGACGAGTGTGGGTGCCTAGAATGGGAGATTTCCGACGAGTGCTACTTGATGAAGCACATAAGTCAAAGTATTCCATTCATCAGGGCGCGACAAAAATGTATCTTGATTTGAAGAAAAAATATTGGTGGCCTGGCATGAAACGTGATGTTGTTAAGTATGTTGAACAATGCGTCACGTCTTTGCAAGTCAAGGCAGAGCACCAAAAGCCGTATGGTAAGTTACAACCGTTGGAAGTCCTGAAATGGAAATGGGAGCACATTACCATGGATTTCATTACAAAGCTACCAAAGACAGCGAGAACCCAATTTGATTCGATTTGGGTGATAGTTGATCGGTTGAAGAAAAGTGCTTTGTTTCTTCCCATTCGGGAAACGATATCGTCGGAGGCTTTGTCGAAGTTGTTTATCAAGGAGGTGATATCGAGACATGGGGTCCCTATATCTATTATTTCGGATCGAGACACTCGCTTCACATCTCAGTTTTGGAATAAGTTACATGAAGATATGGGTACACAATTGAGAATGAGCACGGCGTACCATCCTCAAACGGACGGTCAAACCGAACGTACGAATCAAACATTGGAGGATATGTTACGGGCGTGTATTATTGATTTTGGTGGTAGTTGGGATGAGCACTTACCATTGGTGGAGTTCTCGTACAATAATAGTTATCATACTAGTATCGGGATGCCACCTTACGAGATGCTTTATGGGCGGAGGTGTCGAACTCCGATTTGTTGGGGTGAAGTGGGTCAAAGAGAAATCGGGAGTACCGATTTGGTGTTAGAGACGAATAGTAAGATTGAGATGATTCGGACTCATTTGAAAGCAGCTCAAGATAGACAAAAGTCGTATGCCGACAAACGTAGGTGATTGATTGAGTTCCAAGAAGGTGACATGGTGATGCTTAAGGTTTCACCATGGAAGGGTATTATTCGGTTTTGAAAACGGGGAAAGTTAGCTCCTCAGTTTATTGGGCCATTTAAGATTTTAGCTCGTGTTGGTGAGGTTGCGTATCGTTTGGAGTTACCCGAAGAGCTTGCGGGAATTCATAACACATTTCATGTTTCCCATCTCCGTAAGTGTCTTGCGGATGACTCGACTTGGGTGCCGTTAGATGAGATTGCTTTGAACAACAAATTAGAGTATGTTGAAGAGCAGATTGCAATTCTTGATGAAATGGTTAAAACGTTGCGAAACAAAAAGGTTAAAACTTACAAAGTGCAATGGCGACATCGAAAGGGTTCCGAGTTTACGTGGGAACCAGAAGAGTTTGTTTTAGTGTATCTTCCTGCTTGTCATGCGGCTTGGATCGCGAGGACGCGCTCCGATTCAAGTGGGGGAGAGTTGTAACGACCCAAAAACATTTTTAGAAAAAGCACTAGGAGCGCCGCTCCTATGTTTAGGAGCGCCGCTCTTGGACGGGGAAAAGAATGGGTCTTCTAATTAAATTGTAAAATATGAAGGGCACGTTGGTCTTTTCATATATGATTGTATATAAGCCTTGGATCAGATCTAGATCTCACTTTTCATCTCATCTTTCACCTACACAAACACTTCCATCCACCTTTAGAGAGAGAAACCCAATTGTGAAAGAGAAAGCTCAAATCAAAGAGTAAAAAGCTTGAATCGGGTCAAAGTGCGAGTGTTAAAGTGGTTCATCTAACCTCTAGCTACGTTGTGATAGTGTTGGTAAGTCTTAACTCCGTGTTTTGAGTTTTAATTAATTGATGGCTAGGGTTTGTTCATTTGAGACTTGTAAGACCCATTTGAGGGTTAAATGGGTAAATTTGGGTAAAATTGGTATATGGAAACCCTAGGGTTTGTAATCTAGGGTTTGGTCTTGTGGGTTGGTGTTTGTAAGTATTAATTGTGTTGTTAGAATACTAATGTATTTGTCTAATGGTGAAAGGTTGTTAATGGGTGCAAGTTTGACCAATTTGTGAGTCTTGATGTTAAAATGGGTCAAATGGGTAATGTGAAAGGACCCGTTCATATACATTATAAACGATTCACAATAGTTGATTACATTGCAAGGTATTTAACCTCTATATGATACATTTTACAAACATTGCATTCTTTTTTAAAAGACAAACTTTCTTTACAACGAAAATTGACAGGCATGCACACCATTTCATAATATCCACTAACCAACTATAAATTGATTTAATAATAATCTTTAATGAACTCAATGACTCGAATGCAACGTTCTTCGAAATATGCTATGAAAGACTCCAAGTAATATCTTTAAAATGAGCAAATGCACAGCGGAAGATTTCTTTAACACCTGAGAATAAACATGCTTTAAAGTGTCAACCAAAAGGTTGGTGAGTTCATTAGTTTATCATAATCATTTATTTCCATCATTTTAATAGACCACAAGAATTTCATTTCCAGTTCTCATAAATATACGTCCCATGCATAGAGACAAAAATAATCATTCATATGGTGAACACCTGGTAACCGACATTAACTAGATACATATAAGAATATCCCCTATTATTCCAGGATCCTCCTTCGGACATGATATAAATTTCGAAGTACTAAAGCATCCGGTACTTTGGATGGGGTTTGTTAGGCCCAATAGATCTATCTTTAGGATTCGCGTCAATTAGGGTGTCTGTTCCCTAATTCTTAGATTACCAGACTTTAATAAAAAGGGGCATATTCGATTTTGATAATTCAACCATAGAATGTAGTTTCAATTACTTGTGTCTATTTCGTAAAACATTTATAAAAGTTACGCATGTATTCTCAGCCCAAAAATATAAAGGGTGAAAAGACAAATGAAACTCACCATACTGTATTTCGTAGTAAAAATACATATAACGTCATTGAACAAGTGCAAGGTTGGCCTCGGATTCACGAACCTAAATTAATTATATATACTTATGTGTTGGTCAATATTTGTCTAACAAATTAGGTCAAGTCATAGTGTACCACAATCCTAATGCTCGAGACTAATATGCAAAAGTCAACAAAAGTAAATTTGACTCAAAATAATTTCCAAAAATCTATACATGATTAATATATAGTTTAAATATCGTTGTTTTATATTTTTAAATATTTTTAAAAGATTTATTAGAGTAAATAATATAATATAATTTATTAATAAATAAAATTTTATATTAAATTTATATAATAAAATATACTTTTATATATATTAAGTAATAAAATTTATAGGTTCATTTAATATCATAAAGATAATATGATAGGTATTATTAAAGTAAGTTATTACACGTAGTAAAATATGTTTGTATCACATATTTATTTGATAAAATAATATCTATAATGATAGTAAGTAAAAGTTGTATTATTTTATAATAATAATTATTATTATAAAAAATCAATATTTATAATTACTAAGATGACATTATGATAAAACGATAATTCTAATTATGATAACTTTAATATTTACGATAATTTTTAATATTATCTTTAAAATAATAATTCTATTTAAAATAATAATAATAATGATATTTTATAGTAACAATGACATTTCTATTAAAATGACAATTTTTGTTAAAATGATAGTTTTAATACTAACGATACTTTTAATAATAATAGTAATGATAAAAATAATAAGAACGATAATTTTATCTAAATCAATATCTTATAATATTTTAATTTCATCATGATACTCTTACTCATTATTTCATAATTGTTTCGTTTAATAGCTTTTAATCGTCTTTTATATCGTGTTCATAATAATGATAATAATAGTAATCAAAATAATTAGGTGTTACAAATATTTGTTTTAATTACACTAATATTAATAATGATAGTTACTATAACATTATTAACGATAATACTAATAATTATCTTAATGATAATATAGTAATAGTAATAATAATAATAACAATAACAATAACCATTTTTAAATAATGATATACATATTAATAATGATAATAATAATAATAATAATAATAATACTAATAATAATAATAATAATAATTGGATAATAATAATAATACTAATTATAACTTTAACGATAATAACGATAGTAATAATAAAAATAAATAACAATTTTTAATGATAAATCCCTTTTATTGATAAAGATAATAATAATGATAATAATAAGATAAAACTAGAACGACGATAAAAACGACGATAATAATAATCATTTTTAATAAAAATATCGAAAATTCAATTGATTATAACTTCTAATCCGTTCATCGAAACCATTCGATATCTAAAGGAAAAGTTCTTAATTTTTCGCTAGCTTTCCAAGGACATGCATATCTTTTATCTTATCTCAACCGTAAGTGTAACTAATTCAAGATTCAATCTAACTTGTCTAAGGGCAATATCAAAAGTACAAGCATGCATAATCGTAAATACTCGAGCACTAGTCAGGGATACACTATTAGTATGTAAAAGTTAAATTATGAGTACTCACGTATCAATATTAAGATTCAATATTGCGGGAAAGGTACGTAGACGCAACGGAAATGATAAACACTATATTGACCTCACGAGCATACCCATGAACCATACTCAATCACCTCCATAGCTATAACCCATAATTTCCTTAATCCTATCCTACTCGAAAAACAATTTCGAAATCACTCGGACAGCACTCCGTCGTAATATTTTATGTATACTAATAATATCTTGAAATAATACGGAGTAAATATATATATATATATATATATATATATATATATATATATATATATATATATATATATATATATATATATATATATATATATATATGTAAATCGATTGAGAGAGTTTAGATAAAAATATTTTCAAGTTTCTATGAAATAATGAAACCTATTGAATTCTATTTATAATAGATTTTTGAATTATTAAAGTGAATTATTAAAATATGAATTATTAAAGTGAATTATTAAAGTTTGAATTATTAAAGTAAATTATTAAAGTATGAATTATTAAAGTGAATTATTAAAGTATGAATTATTAAAGTGAATTATTAAAGTTAAAGTAAAGTAAAAATAAAGTAAAGGTAAAGTTTAAGTATAGTAAAAGTATAAAACTATGTACGTATAATACGCGTATAAATATATATAATATTAATTTAAATCGTTATATATATTTAATAAAATAAAATAAAAATATCGTTATCTTTATCATACTAGTTAAGTAATGAGTTGTCAAAATTGGTTCTAGATATTTATAAAAGTTATATACGTTTTAATAATAAAGTTCTTTTTAAACTGAAAACTTTTTTTGTACGTTTGAAACTAAATAGATCAATCGAGTCTTTATGAGATTCAATCTTCCACTATCCTTTGTCTAGTTCTCAATGATTGACAATTTGTTCTTATTTATAAATCACTTTATCATTTTCCGAATATTGTTAAAATGGAAAGATTTCTCAAATCAACGTGGGCCTTTCAACAGAGACTTGTAATCATAATTCAATATATCTGATAATTCAATCATTTGATCTTATCTTCTAATTTCATTGATAAACATTTTGAAACAGATACAATCATATAAAGTATTTAATCTAATATTTTGTTTACGTTTCAAGTTATAATATATATACACATATACATATATAATCATATTCGTTTAATGGTTCGTGAATCGTTGGAACTTGGTCGAGGTTAAATGAATGGATGAACATAGTTTAAAATTCTTGAAATTTAACTTAACAAATATTGCTTATCGTGTCGGAAAAATATAAAGATTAAAGTTTAAATTTGGTTGGAAATTTCCGGTGTCGGAAACATATAAAGATTAAAGTTTAAATTTGGTTGGAAATTTCTGGGTTGTCACAGTACCTACCCGTTAAAGAAATTTCGTCCCGAAATTTGAGTGGAAAGGTTGTGAATGATAATAAGTATGTTTTCATGATGCACACGGGCTGAAAATTAGAGTTTTATCATCAACGAATAATTTGGATAAACAATCCATTTATATGAAGAGTACGAATGAAGCTAACATAGAAGAGTGAAATGAGTAAGTGTAGATTCATCTTATCATTTGACGTAGATATGATTGATTCCCAGATTTCAAGGGATTTGAAGAAAATCTTCTTAATAAGATTTGACTCTCCGGTAATCAAGGGAATTAGGATCCGCTTTAAATGCGATCGTCCATTTTAATTGTTCTGTCGGAGATTTTCTTATAAATTTACCTCCTTCATTTCCTTACAACTCACACCTTCTGTTGATGCATTTTATGCAAGTTCCTAGACATCTACCCACGTCCATTACAGGTACAACAGTTTACAGGCCACCATGATTGCTCGTTATTATCCTATCCTTATTTGTATGTGGTTATAGGAACTGCAGGAACGAGATTTAGATGTTTGACTATGTTAGACTTAGTCAGACGTACGAGTGAAGCATCACTAGTAGACCTTAATCACTAGCTTTTAGTGATTTATGATGAGTCTTGGCCATTAATAGGTAATTTTGGTGTAAATGGGTCATTTAATGCATTGGGTCATTAAATGCTCAAGAGTTAAGTGTTGGTGGTTAGTTCCACTAGTTTGTATGTTGATTTGGGTACTTAATGTATTAGGTACTTCGCTTGAAGCTCACGGAAGTGTTTAAATCACCACCGGCGTGATAAGGTGAGTGGAATAATTATGCGTGTACGTATATAATGTATTTATTTGTGTAGCATGGAATGTGGAATTGCCGCGGTGTTCAAGACACCACATTCTACGTAACGAGTGGAATTGTCGCGGTGTTTAAGACATCACTTATTGATTTGATTGACATGTGGAATAGTCGCGGTGTTTAAGACAACACATTGTCATGGGAGTGGAATTGTCGCGGTGTTCAAGACACCACTCATTGGTTTGATTGACATGTGGAATTGTCGTGGTGTTCAAGACACCACATTGTCATGGGGTGAGATTGTCGCGGTGTTTAAGACATCACCCGGGGGATTAGTGATTACGTGGCGTATGTACACTAATGGATGTTATGAACTCCGACGGTCTTTCGCGAGTACCGTTCCCTTGTACGATTGGTTAACCTTGGTTGTGTGAATTTTGTATTAGCATATTTAATTGTGAACTATATGCTTTTGGTGTCGCTAGCTTATTATGAATTTGTGGATATTGGTTTATGCATAATGTTTGCATAGTTGTCGAATTGCTAGCTTGTATGCGGTATTGTGTAAGTGATTGCAAGTAAGTAGGTTATATATGTATATGTATAATTATTGTATTCACTAAGCGTTAGCTTACCCCTCTCGTTGTTTACTTTTTAGATGCGGGTGCGGAGAAAGGGAAGGGGGTTGTTGGGCACTAGTTTCCCCTTGTTGGATGCTCGTGAAGCTTTTGGAAGTCGAACTAGTGTATTGGGTAGTTTAGCCCCAAACCATGCTCGGGTGTTGTTTGGTTTAAAACTATCATGTTAACGGGTCGAACTTGTAAACATTTAATTAAAGGCCTTTGTGCCTCTTTATGTAAACATTAAACTTGTTGTATTTTGAGTCCCATTAAACCTATGTTTGGGTCTTGGGGTTGCGAATTGCGTTGTGGTTAGATGGGTTGGTTGAATACTTAGCAAAATTCGAGTTTGCTTTAGTTCAGGTCCAAAAGCGCCGCTCCTGAGGTCAAGAGCGCCGCTCTTGGGCAGTTGTTTGCAGTCTTTTTGATTAGACGGCAAAAGCGCCGCTTTTGCCATTAAAAGAGCCGCTTTTGGGTAACAAAAGCGCCGCTTTTGGGTTAATAAAAAAAAATATCATTCGGGTTGAATGAGGGTTGGGTTGTTACATCATGATGTTTGAAGATCTAGCCTTTTGCTTTAAGGATCTTCAAGAACATTAAAGATCCAAGCTTTCTAGCTTAGGGTTTCATTATTTTGTTAAAGATCTTAGCTTTTTAGCTTATGGTCTCATTACTTTTACTAGATCTTAGCTTTCTAGCTTATGGTCTCATTAATCTTGTAAAGATCCAAGTTTTCTAGCTTAGGGTTTCTTAATACTTGAGATCTAAGTTATTATTGTAGATCTCACTTACTTATAACCTTTTTATGATTTTTATGATGATAAAAATCAAGTCTTCATCATCTCATATGATGAAGATGCATAAAACTTGTGTCAAAAGGACAAAGGTTGAAGCTTTATGGTGTTTATGCAATAAAGAGGCAACCTTGATGTTCAAAACTTGTAGAATGTTAGCTTTTACTCTTAGTTGTGTGTTGATGGTTGAAACTTGGTCAAAGTGATGCTAAAACATCAAAGAGTTGTACACTTGAAGCTTACACACATCAAGGATGAGAACCGTGATGAGCATCAAGCACCAAGAAACCCACCGGAGCACTTGTTTGCTATTTTTTGGGGTCTGATCCGACTCCTGGGGCTTCTGAAAAATTTATTTTCAGGTAGTTCGTTTCGAGTAGATGACTTTTCGTTTAAGACTCGCCTAAATCCGATATACGGTTTAAGATTTATAGCCTTCTGAAAATCACTACGCCTTTTTAACGAAGTGCTGAAAATTCTGACCTACTCGCGCTTGAACCGTCGCCACGGTCAAACGACATCGAGTTAGGATCTGAAAATTGGACAGAGGTTAGAGGACTCACATATGGAGCCTTGGCCACTGACCACGCGTCATTTCGTTTTGTATAGATGTCGTAGCAGCTGTCCGAATTCAGCCTTTTGTTTCGATCTCTATACTTGTTGAAAACTTACTTTATCTTTTGTGAATGATGATGATGATGATACTTAAGACTTAATTTATTCACTTTTAAACTTTTGGGGACAATATACTGACTTAGTGACCTTTGACTTAGGTTGACGACCTTTCGGACCGACTTACTACCTGCATACTTTTCATATCGACTTTTGCTGCTTATTCACTGTGTGTTATAGCTTTCCTTTTTACTTTAACTATTTTTGGGACTGAGAATGCATGCGCTTTTTATGTTTTACATACTAGATACGAGTACTTAAACTTTATATATGTGTGGGTGATATAACGGCACAAAGATTCCCCTTAGCACGGTAACGTTTAATCATTGGTTTTTGAACTGGTGAACGCGAATATTAGATATGGATCCATAGGGTTTGACATCCCCACTCGGGCTAGTCGCGCTAGCATTTAACGAGTGTTTAATACTTCGAGAACATACGCACTCGCCAAGTGTACTTTTAGGGGGTGATATTTATTTTACGTTAAGTTAGTTACCGGGTGCCCACGGATAAGCATATACTTTATCATACGGATTTGAGATACTGTTTTGAATACGAAATCTCGTGGTCTACATTACATTACTAATTACAAACAAACTATAGCTCACCAATATTCGTGTTGACTTTTTAAGCATGTATTTCTCAGGTGCTTAGACGTTGTTGCTTCCGCTGTTAGACTTGCTGTTATAGTCTTGGTGTTATAGACTTGCTGTTACAGACTCGCTGTGTTAGACTTCCGCTGCATTACTTAGAGATGTCTCAATCATGGAACTTTTAGTTTGCATTCACAACTTATGTTACATTTAAACAATGGCTTTGTAATGACCTTTGTGTCACGTACTTATGTTAATGTTTTCTATTCGTAGAAGTACGTTATCTTTGTAAAACATTTGACGTTGGCAAAGTCGTCACCTTTTCATGAATGGAAAACTTGATTTAAAACAGCATGTAGTATTGTACCGTGTAATGGACCTGTTGTTGATGATCTGTACAGGTTGATTTTGTACGGGGCGTCACAGGATCACTCCTTAATCCTTTGTAAAGTATCGTACGAAGTATGGAATAAAGTGTATAGTTGGTGGGGACTCGAGAATGCTACGAACTTAAGCATTGGCGAGTCCTTTCGTGGTAACTCAAATGTAAGAATGACGGAAATCAGAATGAAGATTTGGCAAGCGGTTGAATGGACTTGTGGGTATCTCATATGGAAAAATCAGAACGCAAAAGTTTCCAAAAACAAATGATGGAACCCTTCGGTGGCACTTCACGAAATTCAAGTTACGAGTTTTGAATGGATCGCGAAGAGATGCAAGACAAAAAACATCGATTGGCATATTTGGTTGCATAATCCGAAAAGTTTTGTAACGTTAACTAGAACATAAAATCTATGTGCGTACAACTTAGCATTGTAGTCTTGAGAATGAGGTGACAAAGAGTGCCCCATATGTACTGCGAGTGCCCCATATGTACTGCTACTCGAGTTTTTACTATATGAATATATTGCTTTCAAAAAAAAAAGGGGAAAAAATGAAGATAACTAAATACGATAGATTAAAAGGAAACATTTACCTTGTAGATGGGGACACAATATTGATTTCTAATTAGATAGTTGGAACCCAATTAATGATCGATAGACATTCGATTGTAGGAGAAAGATGGTGCAATTGAAGAAGAAAGACAGTGCAATTGAAGGAGAAAAATGGGACAAAGTTCAAAGCTGAAAAATAGATTAAACAGAAACGTATTCAATAACCTGCATTAATATTAATTTATTATGTGATTTCTATTTTAAAAATAAAGTCATAAGTTAATATTAATTAATTTATGACATAAGCATGATTTTTGTAAAGATGCCATGGTTGTTTTAGAGGTGAAGAGTGAGTTAGAATTGTTTAGAGCATAGGGAGTGGCACTATGTTGCCACCCCGGCACCCACCCCCTGACGTCGTCCCCCACTCTAGGATCCCGTCGCCTACACGCGTTTCAGTTCGGTCAGTCGCATATGGGACGACAAATGCAACGGTATTAAAGAAATAAAAAAGTAAACAACAACTCTTTTGACCATTTTTTTTTGTTATTATTTTTTAAACTTTAAAATCCCTATATAACCCATTCACATTTTATTCACCACAAACAATTTACATTCAATCACAAACAAAAACTTTAATCATACTTTTCGATTTCACGATGTCGAACAACCCTATTATCTCAATTCACAATGTAGTCCACTCTCACCATACTCACCCGGATCGACTCAAGGTTCAGCGAGTAGTGAGGCGAATCTCGGGTTTACTCAATTTGTGCATCAATCACAACAATCATTTTCACAAATGACTCCCGAGCAAGTTCAAAGCTTTTTGATGTGGCAACAAGCACAACAAACACAAGTTCTGCAAACACAACAAACACAAGTTCCACCTAAACGCAAGTCGAGAGCAAAGGCTAAAGGAAAATATGTGGTTACCTAGTCATCTCAACCGAGAAGACGGACTGAATACCTTTGGGAACCCGAAGATGAGCTACGTTTAGCACAATCGTGGATCGCGGCTTCGGAAGATCCAAACCAAGGCAATGATCAGAACACACTTTCGTTTTGGAAAGTGGTTATGAAGGAGTACAATTCGAGGGGTCCACCTTACCAACGAACTACGGACATGTTGTCCTCCAAATGGACAAAAATGAATGAAGCTTGTAGAAAGTATGGTGGAATCGTGAGTCGCTTAAAACGAGATCCACTTAGTGGTGAGAATGGTGTCGATTTGAAGGAACGTTGTGATGCACAATACAAGCAGGAGACTTTTACAAGGTTCAACAGTTACGTTGCTTGGAATTTCTTAAAAGACATGCAATAGTGGAACAACCCGAGCCCTCTTAAAACAAACAAACGTCGGGATTATGTTCGTTTGGATGACTTGGATCTTGACGAGGAACCGGAGGCGCAAGATCCGCAAGAGAACCCAAATTCGAACATGTTTGGGGATGATGCATGCCCACGACCTCCCGGAAAATCAAGAAAAGCAAAATCACAATAGACGTCTTCGAGTTCTGCATCTTCCGCAAGATTCTCATTTGATTTGATTCAATGACTAGTTACTTTGATTTGAAATTACTACAATGTCTAACGAGGGAATGGATGGAGAAGATGAAATGGTTCTTCAAGTGAAGCGACGATTCGGGTAAAGCTTCGAAGTGAAAATTGAATCGTTTTATTTTAGTCGTCTACTTTAGGAATTGTAATCGTATTTTTTTCATTGTTAGGAATTGTAATGTGTGATTTTAATGAAGTTATTTCTATTTATGTTAATTTTTATAATTATATTAATTTATGTTAATCTTTAAAATTATTAAAAAAAATAATAAAAATATAAATTGAAATACCCCAAGTGATCTAGGTCACCACTTCATTTTTTCTGACTCAGGAAGTTACCAGTGACATACCAAGTGACCTGAATCACCACTGCCCGTGCTATTAAAATGATATATCAAATAAGCAATTTAATAGATAGTAAGTATAGATAAATAATATATAAAAATCAGTTTAATAAAGAGTTAAAGCTAAAAATAGGTTATATATTTTCTCAAATGTCTCGATATCGCTCATATACCCATTTGCGTCTCACTGTTAGCTATATATTTTCAAAAAGTGTATCAATGTCAACATTTCGTTAAGCTACGCCATCAATTGTTTTCATTGCAGGTAAAAAAAATATAGTTGCTTATATTGGATACTTTTTGAAGGTATATAACTGACAATCAGACACAAATAGATATATGAACAAGAACATTTGAAAAAGTATACATTAGTTTTAACTCTTTAATAAAACTCACCGAAGTAAATACTAGTAATTATCAAATCCATCCATCCATCCATATCCACCACCAAACGCCGAAAAATTTAATATTATCAGTTCACCTAACCTAATTACATTACAGTACTCGGTATTTTAATTCAGTTAATCTAATCCAAATGATCCATCCGATCCGGATCCGTATAGAAGCTAAAACTGTATTTCAGTTTCTGCATAATTCTTCTTAGGGTTTTCCGTCAGCTCAAAATCCACCAACTACTACTACTACCAATTCTCAGCTTCAATGGCTGTTGTTAAAGATGCGGATCAGTCACACAAAAAGAAAACCGCAACGCCTTCTGAATCGGAGGATGATAAGAGGTACTCCAAGTCAATCAAATATTATCCTTCCTTCAATTGTATGTAGTTAAATCATATAAACTTGTGGTTAATAATTTTAGGAGGAAGAAGATGGTTCCAGGTGGTTTAATGAAGGCCGTGATTAGACCTGGAGGTGGTGATGTCATGCCTTCTGATGGCGATCAGGTTTCTTATTCACTTTCACTCCGGATATATATATATATATATATATATATACACACACACACAGGGAGAGGATATATATATATATATATATATATATATATATATATATATATATATATATATATATATATATATAGAGGGAGAGGATCCCGTGACAACCTTTTTAGTGGGAGAACTCTAGGAACTCAAAAAAAACACCTAAATACACTTAAATTCGAGCAAAAAAAGAGGAATTCGAGCAAAAATACAAAACACGGGCGAACAAAAATTTCATAGTCGAGCAAAAAAAATTTTTTTTTTCCGAAAAAAATGTAGAACCATTTTTTGTTCGAATATCAAAATTTTTGTTCGACTACCTATATGTTCTACATTTTTGCGTTCGAATTTCAAAAATGTAGAACACATTTTTTGTTCGAATATCAAATTTTTGTTCGTCCTTCTTTTTTTTTGTTCAACTTTCTCCATTTTTGCTCGACTATCAGGTTTTTTGCTCGTCCGTGTCCTATTTTTTGCTCGAATATGGAGTTTTTTGCTCGAATTTCAGTGTATTTTTGAGTTCTCAGGGTTCTCACACAAAAAAAGTTCTCATTTGATCCCTCTACTATATATATATATATATATATATATATATATATATATATATATATATATATATATATATATATATATATATGTTCATCTGTTATGTTTTTGTGTCATTTTAGTTATAATTGAAATTGATATGAACTCGATTATGTAAGCTAGAAGTTGTTATTGATGTTTGTTGTGCAGGTTGTATATCATTCGACTGTTCGTACTCTAGATGGAGTGGTTGTTCAGTCTACTCGCTCTGAATTTGGCGGTGCGTTTTTATTTATTTTGGCTTCATTTATTTGATATTTATTGTGGTTAGCTTATTCAAGTATGGATGACTTGAGATAATTGAAGTTATTAGTTCAAATTGAGTTGATCAATTTGATAAAATTAGATATGTTGTTGATAATGTGCTTATTCATTCAATGTGAAATGATTTCGTGTATGCTAATGAATTCCACCTATGATCCTCTCTAATCCCTGACTTATGACTTCCACTATATTCAAAGGCAAATACTCAGACACAACTATCACGAATATACTTTTATTCAGGATATATACATTTGTACCGACCCATATAATTGAAATAACTACATTATGGCTGAAAGATCGCCTTGATATGGCTAGGCCAATGGCCCTTTGCTGGGACTTTCATTTAAAGTAAATGCAGCGACTCAGATTCCAGGTTTTCAATAGCAAATGAAGTTAAATATGTATATGTATACATATATATTTATATTTTTATACATGTGGTGCATATAAGTTTTATTTCCCCTTCATGATTTCTTTACACAAATGTACTCGGGTGCTTTTCCATAGCCATGGTAGTATTGTTTGCCTAGCATTCAGTTTATTGCTCCTCGGCCAATTAACAAATTGTATATAAAATTTTAGTTCAACGACCCTTTGTATAATTCCTTCATTATAGGAAAAGGCACCCCAATAAGACAAGTTCTGGGTAAGAGCAAGATGATATTAGGGCTGCTAGAAGGCATTCCAACAATGTTGAAGGGTGAAGTTGCAGTGGTAAGTCTTTGGTAGTAATGAATTTGTGAGTATCATTGATATTATAGTAACTTTTAATGAATAAACTTTCTTTACATTGAGTATTCATGTTTTTTTTTTTTTTTGTATTATATGCATAGTTTTGCGTACCAACATTGTTAGATCCTGTTATGCTTAGCTACTTACCTTTTTTTACAACGAGTTTATTGAGTACTTGAACATTTGATTGTACATATTCTATTGCAAACTATTTCAGCTAAAAATGAAGCCTGAATTGCACTATGGAGAGGATGACTGTCCAGTATCAGTATCAGATAGCTTTCCTAAAGATGCAGAACTTAACTTCGAAATTGAGCTGATAGAGTTTTCTAAAGTCAAGGCAAGAGCTACATATGGTTATTTATTTACTAAATTAGCTTTATGATCATCTGACTTTGATGTGACACTTCTATTTCAGCATGCACTTGCAAGTTGGTAACATATAGATCTTTTTTTAACCATGTAACACTTCTATATGGTTGATGACGTGTACTGTTGAAATGTATAGAAGCTAATTTGTTATTAGGTTTTGTATTTTTCTGATTGTACTTGATATCGTAACCAAGTTTCATTTGCTTTGTGAATATTCTTCAGGTCATAACTGAAGATTTGGGAGTCTTGAAGAAGGTATGTATACCTTGGTTTTAACATCTGGTCTCTTCTGAAAAAAGTGTTATCTTTATACTGTTTCAGAACACTTTTTTCTGTGTGAACCGGGAAGTAACTCAATATATATATATATATATATATATATATATATATATATATATATATATATATTAATTATCTGAGAGCCCAAGGGAAACCATTTGTATTAATTAAAGTATAGCCTGAATAAATTCTGCTGAAACCTTTAATCAAACCTGGATAACGCCCTGACTATAGGACTCAATAAATCATTGCTTTTGCGTCAATTGCATGTTACCTTGAAATTTTCTTTCCTTTTACAAATAATTGTATGAAATAAACCGTCTGTTGTTTTGTTCTTTTCTACATATAATAGATGCTGTTAAATTGTGACCCTAAATTGTGAAGTTTAACTATATTATGCCTTCACTGGACAGGTTACACAGGAGGCACAAAGTTGGGAAAACCCAAGAGATCTTTATGAAGTAAAAGCCAGGTTCGTCTATCCGATTACACACACACACACATTTGAAGGACGTCTGATTATTTTAAAGAAAAATGCAATTTCAATAGCCTAATATTAAATTTTGGGCTGTGACTGATTAGGATTTCTGCCAAGTCAGGGGATGGACAATCACTTCAATTACGTACGACAGACGAACCAATTTTGTTTACTTTTGGAAAATCCGAGGTTTCTATATTGTCATACACTCCTGCTTGTTCAAAACTTGTTTTGGCTTTCCATCTTCATGTCATGCACTTATGTGTAATCCGATGTCTATGTCAGATAATTATTTAGATCTTCTGCTAAGTCTCTTATGATTATTAAGTTCACTTGCTCTGTATGAGTAGTGTGCAGAAAATATGATAAAATGAGATTATTGTGTGCTCATACATCGCTCATTGTAATTTAATACAGGTGCCTAAAGGTCTTGAAATGGGTATAGGAACAATGTCACGGGGAGAAAAAGCAGTGATTTATGTTACAAGTCAGTACTTAAGCCAAAGCCCCCTTATACCCTCTTTCGATGGTATTGAAGAAGTTCACTTTGAAGTGGAGCTTATTCATTTTATTCAGGTGTGAAAATCTTTTCTTTATGATTTATAATATACGAGTAGTGCTTTTTCATCGAATGCCATTTCTGATGCAAGTTTTTTTTTTATTGAGGATGTTTGCTTTGCTGTTGTATAGGTACGTGATGTGCTAGGAGATGGCCGTCTAATAAAACGCCGTATTAAAGATGGAAAAGGTATCATTTTAAGTCCATGAAATAACATTTTGAAATATATGTGTCATGACATGGTTACAAGGTTGCAAAACTCGCTACTCGGGAGTATTCGATCGGGACTTTTGAGGGATTAATTGGGTTGGACTTTTTAAACATTACTGATAATAAATTTCAAAATTATACGTGTAAATATAAAAGAAAACCATTAACATTAACATAAACATTAACATTAACATTATTGTCTAAAAACATAAACATAATCGTTCATTTGTTAACAAACTCTAAAATCTAGTTTAGATTCATATTCAAATGTTGACCAATTTGACTCTGACCGACAAATCCAATTTTGACACATTAACCGATGTTGGCTGATCAATTAAACGGATTGTGGATAATCGGATCGGTTCTTAAAAGAATTTCTCGGAGATTAATCGGGAGTAATAGTAGTTTTTTACAACAGTGCATTGTTACATTTTTGTCTTCGGCCTGTACCAGTAACGAATATGCAATTTCTAACATTAAAGTTTATTGGCAATTTGGGGCTTTTCTGTTCAGTTTACTCGGCCTTGTTTAGTATATACCATTTAGATAGGTGATCACATTTATGTCTTTCAACTAATTACTCATCTTATGCCCGACACATAAGTCGAACATTCAGTCGATAAATGTGCTCCTTAGTTCAATCTCTAGTATTCATCTTTATGTGATTCGCACATTAGCATTTATTGTTGATGCTATTACAAAGTTTTTAAGCATATGGCATCATCCTAACATAGTGGCCTTATTCTTAGCAAGTTGTGCTTCTTGTTTTTGTTAAACATTTAGGTGAATTCCCTATGGACTGCCCTCTTCAAGACAGTCGACTGCGTGTGCATTACAAGGGAATGCTTATTGATAAAGAGAAGACCGTGTTCTATGATACACGAGTCGATAATCATGGCCAGCCTTTGGAGTTCTCTTCAGGAGAAGGGCTTGTAAGTTAATCTTGACCTTATATGAGAATTTGATTGCCATCAGTTTGTTACAGTTTATTTATCTTGTGACTGTGACCAACGATGTATGCATCAGTAGTTATGCACTCCCCTCAAATGGCAGATGATTTCTAAGCCCCAAGTAGTTTTCAGTTTCTCCAGTTTGAAACTGGGATCGTTGTGTCGAGTTTATTTTGTTGGACTATATAAAGATATATTAGAATTAGAATTATATGAATTTTAACACGATGTATAGTTGGATTATAAAAACATGAGAATGGATAATGCATGAATCTTTTGATGAGTTACGTTAACGAAATTAACTTGTCATTTAAAAATGTCTTTTGAGGAGTTACATATAGATAAGTATTCTATTTTGGATGCTAGGTACCTGAAGGTTTTGAGATGTGTGTTCGGCTCATGTTGCCTGAAGAGATATCACTTGTTACCTGCCCCCCTGATTACGCATATGACAAATTTACCAGGTTTTTTTTTTGTTAATTCTGTTTTTATCACATCTTTAGAGGCAAAAGAGATAATTGAAACCGTCTACTGTTCAGAAACTGCTTTTTTATCATGCATTTACGAGATTAGTTATTATTAATATTTGGGTGTCCTCTTTTTACTCCCTTTATTCTGTGACTAGACCAGCTAATGTTCCCGAAGGTGCTCATGTTCAATGGGAGATTGAGCTCCTTGGTTTTGAAATGCTTAAGGTAAAACCAAATTGTTGCATCTCATTTCGTGCCAAATTATCATTACATATTAATTTATTATAAGCTTAATATAACTGCTCTTTCAAAAGTAATGTTGTCTTTGGATGTCAAGTCCGGTCATTACTATATTGCAATAATTGTTTTTACATGTAAATTTGCTTGTATCTGTTTAAATTTCATATGGATCGGGATGGTTAGTTATAACATTTATGGTCTCTACTGCAGGATTGGACGGGTATGGATTTTAGAGCTATTATGGACGATGTTGAAAAGACCAAAAGCACGGTATGTAATTTATGAATTTTTGATCTGATCTCTGTTGGGTAATTACTCCGAATTAAAAAAAATCAGATACAAAAATTTGTAGAGATATATGCTGTTTGGGTAAGTTCATTAGGCTTTTTCTTATCCAGGGTAATAGGCTATTCAAAGAAGGAAAATATGCACTTGCTAAAGCGAAGTATGATAAGGTACACACTTTTTTAGATCTTTGTTACATTACATTTACAGATCTATCACTTGTGCAGTTTGTGTGTGAATATAAAGTTTCGTACTGATACAAGAAGTTTGCCATGTGAATATACTCCAGTTGTTTGCATTAAAGTTTAGTTCTTGGTTGTTATATGTAACGCTTATATTTGTAGATTTTACGAGAATTCAACCATGTCAATCCTCAAGATGACGAGGAGGGAAAAGAGTTTGCGAACACAAGAGTATGATGCTTCATTATTAATTTTATAAATAAATCTTTTTGTTTTATTTACCAAACACATTAAATATGAGTTTCTGGTGCAAAAGAGCCTTTTGAATCTCAATGTGGCTGCCTGCTACCTGAAAATGGGTGATTGTAGAAAGTCAATTGAGACGTGCAATAAAGTAAGTTCTTTATCTTACATCTGATGTTTTCCTTGTATACAATATGTTTTCTGTTACAATCATTATGCTTAACAAAGATGGGTCATTTGGCTATACAATCTTATGGTCAATATTAACAATTGGTTTTTTGTTGTTTGTGTAGGTATTAGAAGCAAACCCTGTTCACGTGAAAGCACTTTATCGACGAGGAATGGCTTACATGGAGGCTGGTGATTATGATGAAGCAAGTTCAGATTTCAACAAGGTAATTTTTGCATCGGTTCACTGTAAGATATGAAATATGAATTGTTTAATTTGAACGTTGTTTTGATCTTTTTTTCTTGATTCTTAAAATAGATGATTACCATAGACAAGTCATCCGAAGCCAATGCAAAGGCAGCTCTTCTTAAATTGAAACAGACTGAGCAGGTCAGTTAAAAAATTATAAAACTTCATCTGATAAATAATTGAAGTGTAATTGACTTCAACTAGTCAAAATCATAGACTATGCTTAACATTTAATGTTGTAGTTAGGTAATTTGATTTGGATTAATTATTAAAAAGAGAAATCGCTGCATATAACAGGAAGTAGAGAAGAAAGCTCGTAAGCAATTCAAAGGACTATTTGACAAAAAGCCTGGGGAAATATCAGAGGTTGGGCTAGACGATAAAGGAAACGAGACGAGAGAAAAAATTCTTGATGACGGTGCACATGAACCCTTGATTTCTAATCATGAAAAGGACGGTGATGAAGATGCACCAGCAGGTCCACCTCCTGCTCGTATGGGTTCCTTTTCACGATTGTGGACTGGCGGTCTGAATCTATTCAAGTCTCTCGGGGTCAACAGATGTTCCATATTGTGAATCAAAAATATCAAATAACTTAAGCAAGTTTAGCATATACAAAGACGCATACGTATACGTGAGCCAACTTATGTCATAGTATTAAATCTGGAGTTAGATTGACCACTGCTTTCTTGCCCTTTTGGTATTGTTAAACTACTAATGTTGTTAGTTTGGGCAAATTAAGGATGACCTCAGCGAATAATGTTACAACTATAGTAACTTGTTACGTCTGCACTTGAAAATGTATTTTTTTCCCCTTTGTATTAGGGAGTTTAATCCTTGATATGATTCAAAATGATTAACTTACCACCCTTGACTCGTTCAAGATGCAAACTTTTGAAGCCGTTTTATTTCCAACTACAGGAGATTGTAGCTACATATTGCTTAATCTACACAAGTTCTATCAGCTGTTGTGACGTCGAACGACCTGGGATTTGATAGCCGCCATCTATGCCATTCAAGTGAACCTTTTGTTTAATTAATTAATTTAATTAATATATTAAGATTTGAACTAATTATCATCATAAAAATTGCTCAATATCTTTAAGTATAGCTTTGATCTAGATAAAATGAGTAATTATATAATTTTGGAAAAGATTGATTCAATATTTTTAATTGATATTTATACGAATATTTTTTTTTTAGGCCGTCGCAACACCCGACCAACCTAAAACTTGTTTTGATTAAAGCTATTCTGAAAGATATTGTGCATTTTATATAATGGTATTTAGTATTTAGTACATATCTTATCTTAATATATTAATTAAATTAATTAATTAGATAAAAGGTTCACTTGAATGGCATAGATAGCTATCAAATCCCAGGTCGTTCGACGTCACATCATCTGATAGAATTTAGATTAAGCTCATATGTAGTTATAGTCTCCTGCTAAGTGTGTGTACAAATTAGCATATAGATTGGCTTAAAGCATTGGGTTCAGTGTTCTTTTAGACACTAAAATTTGATGTGCTAAGAGGAGTGGAGGTGTCGTTTAGTGTTCATTTTAATTATTTTATTTATTTTAATACTTTTATTTTTTATTTAATACATTTTATTTAAATAAAATATTTAAAATAAACAATTTAAACTTTAAAAATTATTTCATTAGTATAAAAAGAACACAATTCATAATAAATAAACATAAATTCATAAAAATAACATTTATTCTTGAAGAGACCACAAATGCTCAACAAAACTAAATCGTAATCTTTCGTGTGCTTCTCGATCACGTAGTTCCTTATTTCTTCGATCGTGAGTTGAACACATATCGATCCAAGTGCGCTGCATACTTTGAACTAGTTCATGCATTAACTCATTTTCCGCTCTGCTATGTTATAACCACTGTATTGAACAATCATGTTGTGTAATATGATGCACGTATACATGAGTCGTCTCATAATATTCACCTCGTAAGCCCTTGTTGGTTGCTGAAGAATATGCCACCGACCTTGTAGAATATCAAAAGTCCTCTCGACTTCCTTTCGAGCACAAGCTTGTTTATTTGAAAATGAAGCATGCTTTGGATCAACACAGTTGAATACGACTTAACGAATGCCGACCATGTTGGGTAAATCCCATTCAGCTAAGTACTACACTCTTTTGTACCCTACGCCGTTTATAATATAAGGAACGTCTGATATCTCCTCGTTAAGCATTGAGTTGAACAAATCACTAGTATTTAAAACATTTATGTCATTGTTTGAGACCGATCCGCCAAAGTAAGCATGTCAAATCCAATTATCATACGAGGCAACGACTTCAAGCATTATAGTTGGGTAGCCGTGATAACCTCAGGTAAATTGGTCTTTCCATGCGTTTGGACATTTTACCCATGTCCAATGCATACAATCAATGCTCCTCATCATTCCTGGAAATTCATGAAGTCTTTAATGAGCATCGTACAAACGTACAATGTCATGATGTGTAGGCTCTCTCATGTACACATTTACGTACAAATCAATTATGCACAACCATTGACAGATTCAGTTTTTAAGGGTACAAAACCTCAAAAAATAAAGAAACCCAAAAAACGGGGGCAAAAGGCCAAACTTAACATATAATACACTAAACGTTGAACTTTAATATATAAATACACTAAAAACTTCCGATCGTCGGGGTGGCCGACCCGACTGCCCCTTCTTAACACCGCCCATGTTATTAACTATATGACGTTTATCAAAATCTATCGTAAATTCTCCATTCACTGCACAAAATAAAACGAAATACACTATATTATTTACACATATTAATTTTCTCCGAGTTATGTGATTCACGAACCTTACTCTAATACCACTTGAACGACTCGCTCACAAATCACTTATGAGATCGAACACTACACCATCAAAATATACTACATTGTATAAGTTAACAACAAATAAAACTACACTATTTTGCATGCAAAGTCTCTTAAAATGAAATTAATAAAGCGAGATCGATTGACCATTTGACACTCCTGTATATAAAGATATTACCACTTGAAAATGCTTAACTCTCGACACTCTTAATATTCGTCACACCACTCTCAAACATTGATTACAATAAACAATTCTTTCTAAGATGGTTCTCAGTAAGATTGATACTAAAGTTCTCAGTAATAGCTATGTTCTCTGTGCCTTAAGTTCCCGGCGGGAGACTTTTCAGTGTGAAAGGTTCTCAGTAAGAAACTTTTAGTGTGAAAAGTTATCGGTAGAGGAGTTCTCGGTATAAGAAGTTCTCAAGAGACAAAGTTCTCGGTAGAATATAGTAACTAATGTTTGGTGTCCAAATTCAAACCCCACAAGAAAGGTTTCGGGTAACGAAGAAAAGTTTCCCGTAAGGCCAAGAAAAGTTCTCGGTGAACTTCTCGATGACCATAGAAATAACTCGAACTAAATCTAAACTTCTAATTATCAAATTTAAACAATATAGTCACCTTTCACGACACGTATATAACAAATTCTAATACGAAAACATTAACAAAAAGTAAGATCGAAGCTAAACTCAAAAACAACAGATATTCGTCATTTTCTATATTCAGTCCTCCTCCTTCATTTGTTGTCGGTCTTCAAATTCTCCTTCATTTATTGTCTACATTCTACAAACTAATCACGATGTATTTCATTAGTCCTACTGTCCAAGGCTATCATTAGACACCTAATTTATCCTTTCTTATCCGTTAAATCTTCAAACTGAAATTTGAGCCGAACATTTTCAATATTACTTCAACAAATTTTAGTCAACCTCTAATTAAGCTACGAATTGTACCGAAGCTAGGCTTGAGTGATATGGGGTGATATTCAACTTGGTGTAATGTCAACTCATGTTCGATTCTCACTCCAAGCAGAGAGTTTCCAACCTTTGATGGTACTGCCAACATCAATGCGATCTGGGAAGATCTCTGGGGTTTTTCCCAACCTTTGATATTACTGCCAACATCGTCGAGAATTGAGTTTTCTCCTAATGCGTGTGTGGGTGATAAATGAGAGCATTTGATGTCGATATTGTCGTTAAAAAAATCCATAGCTCAATTGTTTGAAGAACAATAATTGTTGAAGAACAATTGAGAATTGATTAAAATTGATAAAATAATATTTTATTGATAAAGTGAATTTGTTAGTCGAGAGATTTTCACTAGCTTTCTTGAACTCAGTTTTACACAATGACTAGCTAACTTACAAATGAACATTAAAGAGTATATACATAGCCCTCCTAATACACTCCTCTAATTCTAGACTTGAGCACAATAATTAAGTAGACTTTGTTTGACCAATAGAGTTTGACTCAAAAGTCGTTATCAATCACCACATGAGACGGTGGAAATTGAATCTCATAAATTATTTCTTTTTTGACAAAATTTCTATAAAGGTAACATAAAAGTCATTTATAAAGTCATTTTTTAATAAAAAGTATATCAGTTTTTTCTTTGCATACAGAAGTTTGATTTTTTTTAGTGTGTAAAAAAGTGTCTGATTTGAAAATGGTTACAATCAAGGTATAAAATAACACCTTAGAATTTTTTTTATTTTTTATTGGTGACATGTATTTTTACGTCATTTTTATATATTTTTTTTATTTCTATGTCATGTTTTATTAAAGGACAAATTGCCCATGAAAGTAGCATTAAATCCATTTTTCTCAATAAATTGTGTATTGTTGTAAATTTAGTAGTAAAATATGAATGGTAATTAGTCAAATATGGATAGTAAAATTTGTACTATATATATGTGGATAATGAACACACATATACACACCATTTTTCTTACATATAAGAAATATACTCTCTCTCTCTTTCATTACTACTCTCTCATATTTAAGGATTGTATAGGCTTAGGTCAAAATTAGTTATAAGCCTACTGAATTATAACACGTTATCAGCACGAAGAGCTTAGTGTAATCAAAGGATATCTCAAACGATCACGAGTCACTAATCAAGGTATGAAATTATTAAGGTTTTTCAGACTCGGACATATCAAATTTTGGACTACTAACATTTTGAACTACTAATTTTTATTAAGTTCTTAGTGCATTTGTATTGTTCTTATTATATGGTTGGCTCTGCCACCTAAATTATATATGGTCGACACTGTCGCCTAACTATCATTTATGTTTACTAACTTTTATTAACTTCACTAACATTTATATTTATGTTATTTAAGTTATATATGGCCGGTTATACCGCCTGAATTATATTTTCTGTAATCTAACTCTTATTAACTTCACTAACATTTATATTTATGTTATTTAAGTTATATATGGCCGGTTATACCGCCTGAATTATATTTTCTGTAATCTAACTCTTATTAACTTCACTAACATTTATATTTATGTTAATAAGACCTCATGATTGTACGCAACATGTCATTTGACAACACGGTACTTTATGTACGCAACACGTCATTTGACAACACGGTACCATGGGTCGAGATTAATTCCGATCAATACGAATACGATGGGGTCTTTATATGTTATCTAACATTTATGATTACTTATGCAATTAATCATTATTTATTTCATGCATACTAATGTTTATTCTTAAATTTATAATCTTAAAAGTAAAAAAAAAAAAAAAGGTAGTTTGTATTTTTATTAAAAGTAAATCTTAAAAGTTAAAATAAGAAAAAGTAGTTTGTACTTTTATTAAAAGTAAATCTTAAAAGTTAAAATACAAAAAGTAGTTTGTATTTTTATTAAAAGTAAATCTTAAAAGTTAAAATAAGAAAAAGTAGTTTGTACTTTTATTAAAAGTAAATCTTAAAGGTTAAAATACAAAAAGTAGTTTGTATTTTTATTAAAAGTAAATCTTAAAAGTTAAAATAAAAAAAAGTAGTTTGTATTTTTATTAAAAGTAAATCTTAAAAGTTAAAAAAAGAGATACAAAACACACATACACAAAATGCTATTTTTCTTTCTCATTTTCAAGTAACCAAAATACTTGAAATCTATAATTGGGTTCGGTTTTGGTGGAAATAAGAAAGAAGAAAAGATCCGTTAAGTAGAAGGTATAGATCGAAGCAAGGTTGGAACTTTGGGTGTCTACCGTTTAGAGGAACTCTTCTTTGAGTTTTCAAATTCGATTTTCAAAAGGCTACAAAGGTTGTATTCTAATCTTCTCTCGTTCGATTTCGTTAATTTGTTTTGTTTACTAAAGTTTTGTACAATGATCCGTGAAAGAGTATGATTTTATAAAGTTTTAAAAAATGCTTCCGCTCGCTTTGAATTAGTATCATACTCCAATAGGTATTTGGTTCAATATCTAAACAAATTTGATTTACATAATCCATTTTCTTAAAAGAATTCACACTATTTATTTTATGATGAGAGATTATATGTGTTAATTAAGATGAAAGAGAAGTATAAAGAAAAGAAACACTGCATATATACTTATAAACAAACCAAATAAAAAGGGTACACAAACAAAGCATAGTAATGTAAAACTATTTTCTAATGCCTAATTGTCTAATAATAAAAGGGACACTAACTTGTCTAATAAAAGGGACTCTGATTTAGCGGTACAGAGCCAAACCTTCTAACCTTGAAGATAATGTTCAAATCTTAGAAATGAGACGAAGATTGTTTCAAAGAATGAGAAAGATTGCTCGGTGTAATTGTCTTTCAAAAATAGAAAAAATAAGTAAGGAAATGAAAATGGACATAAATTATTTATGTGTATACAAAGAGCCATAAGCATTATATTAGACTGTTTCTAACCGTGACGGTGACATCAAAGGCAAGTGATGTACTTTTTGGTGATGTGGCAAGGTCAAGAGACGAAGTTAAATAAATGGGGAGTTAAAAAAAATAGTTAAATTGTTTCAACGAACAAGGGTTCAATTGGATGTCTCTTAAAAAAAAAAAAAATCCAAATTTCCAGTTATTTGATTTAAAAAAAAAAAAAAAAAAATCCACGGGTAAGGGTGATGGATCCAATGGATCCGCATCCACGACCCGCGGGTGCTATCCCTAATTGTGACAAGTACGAATCAACTAAAAGTCTAAAAGATAAATGCTCTTATAGGGACCAAATGTTCACAATAATTGCCTAACCTAGATATGAAACAAATAGTTCATCAAGAAAAAAAAAATATGCATCTAAAGCTTCTACTGAAAATTAATGTGCAAGGTACAACATATAACTATATGGTCAAATTCATTTGAGCCTTCGGAGTCACAAGTATATGATGTATATATATTACTCAATTAACAAAATAGTAAATCGAAATTAATTCATATGAATAGTAAAACGAAATTAATTAATTTACTATTCACATAAAAAACGCATATGATGAAAAGCGCAGCGCATATGATAAAAAGCGAATATGATGAAAAGCGCATATGATTAAAAGCGCATATGGTGAAAAACACAGCGCATATGATTAAAAGCGCATATGGTGAAAAACACAGTGCATATGATTAAAAGCGTATATGGTGAAAAGGATATATGATGAAAAACACATATGGTGATTAATGGAAAACACATATGGTGATTAATGAAAAGTATATTGTGAAAAAGAATCACAAATATTTCTTGAAAGAATTCAAGGTAAGATATATGAACCAATTCATCCATCATGTGAACCATTTTGATATTTCATGGTTCTAATAGACGCATCTAGTGGATGGTCTCATATTTGTATGTTATCAAGCCGTAATATGGCATTTGCAAAGTTTCTTGCACAAATTATTAAATTGAGAACACATTATTCTGATTACACCATTAAAAAGATGAGACTTGATAATGCTGGTGAGTTAACATCTCAAGCATTTAATGATCATTATATATCTACAGGGATTGTTGTTGAACATCCAGTTACTCATATGCATACACAAAATTGGTTTAGCTAAATCAATAGATAAACGCTTGCAGCTAATAACTAGACAATTGATAATAAGTACAAAACTATCAATATTTATATGTGGACATGTAAATTTACATGCTGCGATATTAATTCGCATTATACCATGTGGAAGTCATAAATATTTTCACTTACTACTTGATTTTGGCCAAGAGCCAAATATTTTCTACCGTAGAATGTTCTAATTGTATCACCACAACACAATAAAATGTTTTTTCAAAGAAAGATGGTAATATATTTTGAATATAAAACATCTTCAATCATAAGATATACTGAACCCATGATGGGTGATATTTTTACAGCACGTTTTGCTAATTGTCATTTTAATAAAACATTGTTCCCTAGATTAGGGGGGTGAAGTAAAAAAATAATAAAATGATGCTTCATGATGTGAACATCAATTAAGGTATATTGAACTCGCACAAAAGAATGTGAAACGAAAGTTCAAAAAATAATGCATATGCAAGAACTTGCAAATTAATTACTTTATGCATTTACAGATATAAAAAAAAGGTGACTAAATCATATATACCAGCGATAAATGCTTCAGCTCGAACTGAAATTCCAAAAGCTGGCAATAATGTCACTGTTGAGTCTTTGCCACGCATCAAACGTGGAAGATCAATTGGTTCCGAAGATAAAAATCCTCGAAAAAGAAAATCAGCTGATAATGAGGTAAGAGAAAGTGTTCAAGAAGAACCACAAATCAATATTCCTTCTGCAGAGGATATTGATAAATGTAAATACTAAAATTGCGATAAATTATGCAATATTATGGAACCGAAATGAAACTAAAATCTCTATGAGATATTTTCATATAATGTTACAATGACATCATGAATAAAGATGATGATCTGGAACTAAAATCTGTCATTGAATATACAAAAATGGACATGATTGAGCTCAATGGAAAGGAGCAATAAGAGCTGAATTAGAATCGCTCGATAAAAGAAAAGTTTTCGGATCAATCGTTATCACTTTTAAAGATGTGAAATGTATGGGATACAAATGAATTTTTATCCGAAAAGAAATGTGCAAATGAAGTTACAAGGCAAAACTAGACTTGTAACTCAATATTTCCCACAAAGACCAGAAATGAATTAGGAGGAAAAATTATCCTCCTGTAATGGATACAATTACTTATTAGATACTTAATCAACCTGGTAGTTATTTAAATGCATCTCATGAATGTTGTTACTACTTATCTGTATGGATCACTTAATAGTGATATATATGAATATACCTAAAGGGTTAAGGTATCATAAGCATCTAATGTAAAACCCAAGGGAATATATTCCATTAAATCACAAAGATTTCTAAATGGGTTTATACAAACGGGACGTATGTGGTATAACCGATTAAATGACTACTTGATAAAAAAAAGGGTATAAATATAAACTTATTTTGCACGTATGTTTTATAAAAACAATGTTCGGATATGAGATCGTAGTTGTTTATGTCAATGTTCTTAACATAATATGAACAAATAAAGAGATCTATGAAATCATTCAACTTCTAAAGAATTATTTTGAAATGAAAGATCTTGAAAAAACCAAGTATTACCTTGGATTGCAAATTGAGCATATGCCTAATGGTTTACTTGTACATCAAACAACTTATACCGAAAAGATTTTAAAACATTTTTTTTAAAGACAAACTCATTGTTGTTAGATCACTCAATATTGACACTGATCTATTTCATCCCTGCGAAGATCATGAAAATCTTAACAGATCGGAAGTTCTATATTTTAGTGCAATTGAGGTTCTTATGTATCTTATAGATTATACAAGATCTGACATTTCTTTTGCAGTTAATTTGTTGACAAGATTCAGCTCAGCCCCTACCAAAAGACATTGGAATGGGATCAAACAAATAGTTTGATACCTTCGGGGAACTACTGATTTATAATTATTTTATTCTAACAACTCAAAACAAGATTTGTTTGGTTATACAGATGCAGATTATTTTTCCGATCTACATAAAGCTAAATCTCAAACTGGATATGTATTCCTAAATGGAGGCACCGCAATATCATGACGTTCTCAAAACAAACACTTGTTGCAACATCATCAAATCATGCCGAAGTGATTGCATTACATGAAGCTACTCGGGAATGATTTTAGTTAAGATCAATGATACAAATCATTATTGATTCTTGTGGACTAGAACGCTATAAAAGCGTAACAACTATCTATGAAGATAATACAGCTTACATAATACAAATGAAAGAAGAGTATCAAAAATGACAGAACAAAACATAAATGCTGACGAGGCGCTAAAGCTATAAACGGTCTTAACGGTCATAAGTTTGATGGAAAAGAATGGTATATTGGTAAGGCTCAGAAAAAGACTGAAAGGGAATAGGAACTGAAACAACGGTTTGAACAAACCATGAATGAGACTGTAGACAAATCACGAGGGCCAAACTTGTACATAAAAGATTTAGATGATACAGTTTCAGATGAAAACCTCAGATTTTTCTCATATACTCAAGATATCGTAAAAGACAACCAGATTAAAATGAGATACGTTCAATCAACAACTCTGTTGATCTTTATACCAAAGCACTGTCAATCGCTGTTTTTCAAAACATACATTCACAATATTGGCATGAGGCAAGTTCAAAAGATGTGACGACTCAGCGTTGTCTACTTGAGGGGGAGTCAACTCTATGCTGCACTCTTTTTCCCTTAGCTAAAGTTTTATCCCACTGGGTTTTCTTTAGCAAGGTTTTTAACGAGGCAGTATTAATTGCTCTTAAAAAAAAAAAATTACCATCCAAGGGGGAGTGTTGTAAATTTAGTAGTAAAATATGGATGGTAATTAGTCAAATATGGATAGTAAAATTTGTACTATATATATGTGGATAATGAACACACATATACACACCATTTTTCTTACATATAAGAAATATACTCTCTCTCTCTTTCATTACTACTCTCTCATATTTAAGGATTGTATAGGCTTAGGTCAAAATTAGTTATAAGCCTACTGAATTATAACATGTATCAGTTTTATTTGTATCAATATAGTAAAAATGGCTGTGATGACCCAACATCACAATGTAGCACAGTTTTCCTCACAGCAAAAAACATTTTTAGTGATTAGTTGCAGTATCAATAATTAGTAGTTTCCTTGTGATACTCCGTATATCAAATTCTAAATTAAGCTATCTTCTAATCTCAATTTTTGGATTTGTAAATGTAATCGTAACCCCAACAAATTTCTTTATTAACGTAATTTAATGTTTATTACAGTAATATTAATCTATTCTATACAATATAAAAAGCGCGTGTCAATAATCTTACGCATCAGCTTTTAATTAATTCTGAATTTTTAAATCTTACGTGTAATTTTAAGAATTAAATTAGATTATTTAGGCTTTATCGATGGAAACTTACGGACTCTACGTGTATAGTTACTATTTTAAAATTTAAACTTACGGAACCCACATGTATAATTGGTATTTTAAAATTTATTTGACATAGTCTTAGCAGATACAAGTAATACAAATATACAAATGAATTTTTATATATATAATTGAAAAAATAATATTTATATTTATACGAGTAATACTTTTCAAGATTGTTTCTATTACAGGATTATTTGTTTATATCAATTCTTAAGATATAGCCTAAATTATATACGTAAATATAATTTTTTATTTATTTGAATGTTAATTTTAATATCGTAAATCCTTTCAGTGAAAGTTATCAAATTACATATATTTATTTTTCTTTTACCATCAAGATAAGTTTGTGTAATGCATAAAAAATTGTAGATAGTTATTTGATAATCTTTATAAATATTTAGATTTATGACATCTACTTTTTTGAAATTTTGACATAATGAAATTAATATATATATATATATATATATATATTTTTTGAAAAACAAACTTTTATTAAACATGAAAGAACATTACATCGTACATGAATGTCAACACGAAAGCACGAAAACTAGCCTATGATACAAAGATATGTGTTGCAAAGGGTGCAACACTAATGTTACATAAAACTAGGCTAATACACGAACTATGATGTGAGGTATACGCTTGGATCGTTCAATCAAGTTTACCAATCTAACTTCTTTTTCCTCGACCTATGCCCGTTCCACTCGAAGGCCTTGATCTGTATTTCATTCAATACGACCGGGATACTCCATGATTTTCCACATAATACCTTATTGTTCCGGATCTTCCAAATATAATACACACAAATCCATTCAATTGCTTGCCACATCTTCCTACCGAAGTTTGAAGCAGTTGCTTTTGATGCATTACTAACACGAGACCAAATACCCATAGCATTCGAACAAAATATAAAAGCATATCCATTGACTCGACATCATCATCACAAATTGGGCACCTAACACTATAAGGATTGATGTGGTGAATCATGTATATAATTTATATTAGGAAAAATACCGGTTATTAGAACTATTACACAACTACAGGCAGTGTACCCGATCGTGTAGTAGTATAGATAATTGTTTAGTTCGTGTATCGTTCCAAGGACAGTTGTATGAGTCAAACTATAATTAGAAACTATATTATGATTAACTAAGTAAATGAAACTAAAGGTACAAGATAATTTGGTTTTGCCCTTTAACGATGGGCTAATCAAGACAAGTTCTAGTTTACAAGTAAAAGAAATGTTTTTGTTATTTTTGGTTTTAAACAATTGTAAATAAAGCAAGTAAGATAGTTTGATTTAGATCAAAGAGACGAAATGTTCATCTAGATCTTTTACCTTCGGTATTGGATGTAAGTTTTGATATTAAGTCCCGATTGAATGATTTTGTGTGTAAGTTACCTATTAAATTCACCAAGAGTTCTCTTTAGTAAATATGCAAACACAATTACAAGATCAAGGGTTCCCTTTTCACTATAGTTCTTGTATTTGTAATCGGATAACTTAGCTAGTTCTAAGGCTTGAAACTTGACTTCTATGTTCATAGTTATCAATAATTGTACAAACGTTCATTGCATACAATTCATCCCTATATCGTCTAATCATTTGAATCTAATTTACCCCCTTGGTCCGGTTTAGTAAACAATCAATCTAAGACAAGTTGATTGTAAATCAATATGATAAATCAACAAGAGTTCTCTTTATCAACAACATATCAATTAACTAGATACAAATGATTTTAACATTCTAAGCATGTTCTTGATTCAAGCTTAAAACTATCACACATAATACATACAATCAATAAGTTTACATCCAATACCTTGGTTATTAATCTAGACAAACATTATGGAATTAGCCAACAATCATGCTTGAAAACTTAAACAAAACAGTAACAAAGATAGAATTCATTGTAATACAAGATTGACCTTTTAGGAGTAATCTTGGATGAAGTTCTTGAATGATCCTTGATTCTTCAATGATTTGAGTACATAGATGCACTTTGATAAGCCCAAGAATTACTTTGATTCGTATGTTTTAGTTTCAGAACAGAAAAGAAACTGGTACCCTCTGAAATGAAGCTGAACATGGAATTAAATAGGCTGAACAGTAGCTGGAAAGTGGGGTGCGCCAAGCGCACCAAAGAGAGTGCGCTGCGCGCACAGTTCACCTACTACCCTTTTGCTTTACAGCTCGACATCGCACGTTCAAATCTGTTGTACTGGTAAAAGTGCGCGGAGGGGTGCGCTGAGCGCACTGTGCGCGGCGCGCACTGTGCTTGGCGCACTTTGGTTTTGCTTGGGAAATCGTCTGATCAAATTATGGCCGTGTGCGCTGCGCGCACCTTTAGTGGTGCGCTGAGCGCACCTCATTGTTCTTGGATTTCTTGTCTTGGTTTCGATCTCTGAGCAGTATCACCCATTTTCTTGATGTTTCTTCAAGTTTACAATGATTTTAGACTAGATTACAATAATATAAAATACAAACGGAAATACAATGTATTCATACGAAATGAACATCAATAGGACTCGATATTGCGACTAAAGATATATCTAATTTGAGTAATATCAAATCCCCCATACTTATATATCTAATTTGAGCAATATCAAATCCCCTATACTTAGTTCTTGCTTGTCCTCAAGCAAGTCTTGTTCTAATCATAGGTATACAAATCATCAATATATGTGAATCACACATTTTTTTTATACACATTACACTAATCACATGGAACACGCAAAACACACACATTATTTTGGAACACAAACTCACGCTTTATGAAACACATATTTACACAATTTGGAATACACACTCTTGAGGTACACACACAATATATGAAACACACGCACACATTTGGATTGTTTGGGAGAGACGAACTTCGGTGAAAGTTCTTTAAAAATTTGGATCCTTAGGGAAAATTGGATCTTTGAGAAAATGTTTTATGATTTTGAAAATGTCGATGCTAGTTTTTAAACTAGACACGTTTTCCGGTTTTAACCTCAAATTCCGGTTGAGGGTAACTGAAAACCTAAGTCTCAGTCGGCGATTAGCAAGCTATCCGCCCCCATGATTGTAGTATCATGGAAATCTTAACCGGGCGCCCCCTGACACGATATAAATATCGGTCTTTCATGACAATTTGTACAATTTAGATCAACGGTTAAAACTGCGAAGACTGACCTATCACGTGGGACAGATCCTGCTCCAGCTTATATACCGTAATCGGTTTTACACTGGATAGCTCCTTGGATTTACCCTACCAAGTTTATTTTCGCGATTAGCAAGCTATCCGCCCCCATGATTGTAGTATCATTGAACTCTTAACCGAGCGCCCCCTGACGCGATATAAATATCGGTCTTTCATGACAATTTGTACAATTTAGATCAAGGGTTAAAACTGCGAAGACTGAGCTATCGCGTGGGACAGATCCTGCTCCAGCTTATATACCGTAATCGGTTTTACACTGGACAGCTACTTGGATTTACCCTACCAAGTTTATTTTGGGTTTGAAAGTTCAAGACTTTCCCTTCCCACTTTACCTTTATATCGTGATATGATATTGGTATGAAATGATATAGTTTAGGAAGTTTGCTATATCAAGTAAGGCAAAATTCGGAAGACTTTACTTCCTTCAAGGATGGACTAGATGCATCCTTTCCGTTTAGTGACTTTTATTTCTTTTATTTTCAAGCCAAAAGTACTTTAATCATTTTAACTTTGCAAAATTTTGTGATAGTAAAATCCCCCATACTTGGCTTTTTCGCTAGAGTTTTAGTTCAAAAATTTAAAATTTCTTTATAAATTGCGAAAATAAGCCAAGTTGCATACCCGAGTGAACTATCCTCCCCCCACACTTAAGATTAAGTAAGGCCCTCATTACTTAAAATCATTAAAATTTAAAAATTCACGAGGGTACCAGTGTGAAAAGAGTTCGAAAAACCTTGGTATAAAGCCGGAGATCGTGAAACTTAGGTGAGCGATGGCGCTGAACTTAATGCCAGCATATGAACATCGTTCATTCCTTGATCTCTACACAAATTCCAAATTAATTGTACCTCGCTGAACTTAATTCCAGCATCCCTAAACCTTAACAATAAGAAACAAACAAACAAACAAACTAATATAGATAAAGGTGGTGTATTCAACACAACCACCCACAAATGTTATCCCTACAACATAAATAGTTTAAAGATTATTACAAACCAAAAATAAAAACCGTTCTGAAAACTACCAAAGTGTTACCAAATGTTACTAAATAGGGCATATGAGCCCTCTAATTGTCACCAAAGAAGTTACCAAAAGGCCAGCCGGAGTAGGTGCCCGAACCATCATTCCTAGGTCTTCCATGCGGGTATTGTTCCTCAAAGCGTCTTTGTGCATCTTGCATGGACGTTTGTTCATCATATAACGGAGGACTAGGAATTCAGTTTGGGGTATGGTAATAGGTCGGGTTTTGGTAGTAGATAGCATAATACTCTTGGGGGTTTTGCATATACAATCCAACATTATGGTGAAGCCAATCGCCCTTATAGTTCCCCCACCTTTGATCATTGATAATGCTAAAAACGAACATATATTTCATAGCATTATCCTTCGAGAAAGACAAGCTTTTAGTTGCAATTGTTCTATTTAGTGATATTCGTTTAAATAATAAAAGGTGAAGACAAAAGACAGAATCGACGATTTGAAGACGCAAACGACCAAAAAGCTAAAAAGTACAAAGTACAATCTAAGTGGTTCAAATTATTGCTGAGAGACGTCTAAAAGTTACAAGAGTACAAGCCGCAAAACGCAAAGTACAAGATATTAAATCGCACGAAAGGACGTTCAAAAATTCGGAACCGACACCTTCATCAACTGATATTCACTTTCTTTCAATATATTTATATTTATATTTTATAATTATAATTTTAATATTAAGTTAATAATAATAATGTTATAGTGGCGAATGTTTTAATTTTGTAAGTCGAAATTCTGTCCGTGTAACACTACGCGATTAATACTCATTGTAAGTTATGTTCAACCTTTTTAAATTAATGTCTCGTAACTAAGTTATTATTATGTTTATTTAAGACGAAGTAATCTTGATGTTGGACTAACAATTAAGACGAGGTTATTGGGCTTTGGACCATAATTGGGGTTTGGACAAAAGACCGACACTTGTTGAAATTGGACTATGGGCTATTAATGGGCTTTATATTAATTAAATGTGTTGGTCCCTTGATAACAACAGGAGTATTGTAGAGGGGGGGTGGGGGGTGAATACAATTTCTTTTAAGATAACTTAACAGTTAAACTCGATTAGTATTCAAGCATGCAAATAAATAGAGGTACAGGTAATTTTCAACAGTTATTTTTTATTGATTGAATCACAAAGAATCACAACTATCCTTGGCGGAATGATAGTTGGTTGATACAGATTACCTAGATTATAGCTAAGAGGTAAACTAACAGCTATTACACGTTTTGACTCTATAAAAATAAACCCACACCACTAGTTATTACAATAGTGGATACAACAATTTATAGTAGTCCTATTAACCGTGTAATGGTTCTATTGTCCACTGGTACATAGGATGTCTGTACTTGTGGAGACAACTATATCAGAGAGCATGCTCTCTTCTTTCCTCTTTGGTAGCTATTTGCAGGAACACCCCAATTCGGTTTGGCACCACTATTTGATTATACAAATAGAATGTTGTGTTCCCTAGGTGTTAACAAAGTATAACCCATGTCTGCACATGCGTTAAACTTCTTCATTCCCACGTGGTCTTGTAAGGTCACTTGTCAGCCGCCGACACGTGTCCTTTTCTGTTCAACTTTGTCTTAGACTTCTGTTGAATAGTACTATTGATGTAGACCACTCAGGAAACTACTATGCTTATAATGGAGCATAGCTGTCTTGTGTAGTAAGCTGCATTCCAGCTGTGCTGGTTCTTCATTGCTGAGACACTTCATGTTCTTGATTTGCTGAGTACACATCCTGTGCTGATTGAAGAACACAGTCTACCTTGTGCTGGTAGACTGAGCAGCAAACTAAACACTCGACACAGCAATATCTGCTGTCTATACATGAACAAACTTATGCTGACTGCACATAACATTTTAGTGCAAATAAATTACAGTTTTGTCATAATTAAATCCTTAATTATTTTGGGGACTCAACAATATCCCCCTATTTGATGATGACAAAACCTATGACATATAGAGAAAACACTAAAGTCAGCACCGAGAGACCTAATGAAAAATAGGCCGTAAATTTATCCCTTTTTAAGTTTATTTTTAGGATCTTTTGCTGAGTTATCCATATCTTATAATTTGATATGATTTTGAAGATAAACTCATTTCACTTTCAGTGCAACAAAGTATGTACAGTAATTACAACAACAGCAAAATGAAAAGTGAATTAAACAAAAGATACAATTTAAGCACATAGGAGACTATCTATCTTTATCTTTATCTCGTTCTTCTTCAGATAGCTCCTCTTGTTTGATTCTCCAGGCTTCATGGAATAGATAAGGTACATCAGCAGGGTCAAATACAGGGATATGAGGAGGTAGAATGATGGGGCCTCTTCCGGTTGGTCCTTCACCAGTAGATTGCTTTCCTTTAGGCTTTTGAGAAAGGACTTCTTCTACATTCACCACTGGTGCATTCCCAAACCTTGTTGCTTTCTTGAAGAGCCGTTGGAGTTCAGATTTAAGTGTATTTTTGATAGCACTTTCACCTTTACCAATGAAATACTCCAAGATCTCCATCCATTCACTAAATCCAAGGGATCTTAACTAGTCATAGTTTATTCTTTCTTGAAACTTATTCTCCCTCATGACATTGAAAGCTCTTTTTGACCCTCTGTTCACTTTGATGATCCTACTGGGATTGGATCTTCTATTCATCACATCACCATACCTACTCCTATAATAATGATCAGGAAATTCAATGGTACGGACAGATTCTATAGGAGCAGTAGAAGGTGCTTTCTCAGCAGCTTCCATTTCATCAAGTGCCTTATCCTGTTCTTTGACAATGGCTTTGGCTAACTTTAAGGATTTAGCCTCTTGCTTTCTATCAGCTGCCAATTTGTCTTCTATGTCCTGAAGCCTTACCCTATCAGCAAGTTCAGCATCAGCAGCCTCCCTTCTTTGAATTTCAGCTTGTAGGCCCAACAAATAATCGTCGGCAGTGATTTTCAGGGATTTTGCTGTTTCAATCATCTTTCTACCCTCTTCAGTTCTAAGGGCAGCACGATACTCCCTTAGATCCATACCCAGCTGGCGAGTGTAACAGACTGAAACCCGGGCTAGTTGTAAGTTGCGTATTTTGCCCTTAGGGTTTGTGCTTAGTCTTAAGTGCTTTTATTTTAATTATTTTATTAGTGTTTTATTATAATTGTGTTGTGACCAGTTTGTGACAAGGGTCCCAGAACAGGTTGGTTTATTTAATTTGGACTCCGTTAGGACCGCCTAAGGAGATACGAAAGGTTATCAGATAAGATAACTGGTAAATACCTGTGTGATATGGGGTATGAGTTTATAACTCATTTAAGTGTATGTATCTGGATAGTTCTATCCATTTCTCATTTCATCAATAAAACACACACGAACCATACACAAACACATACTTAAACCCTAATTTTATTTGGTGAGCCTTTGGATTAATTGAAGCTAGAGATATATTCCTTGTGATTTCGTGATCAATATAAGGTATGCATATCATAGATTCATGCTTTGATTCTTGCTCTAATTGGGTTTTTGTGTTAAATGAGTTTTTGATAGAAATTAGCTCAAATTTAGTTGTTTGATGTTTGTTATGCTCAATTGATGTTAGAAATAGGTTGTATATATGTTTAGTAGCTTCCATGTGCTTAAAATTTGATCAAAATCGCTCAAAAATCGAGTTTTGGGCGAAAAATGTTCGAAATCAGCGTAAGTGTTCGAACCAGTTGCTACAGTATTTTGCTACAGTATTTTAATACAGTACCCAAACTGCTACAGTATCGCTATTTGCTACAGTATCACTATTTGCTACAGTGTCACTATTTGCTACAGTGTCACTATTTGCTACAGTGTCACTATTTGCTACAGTGTTCGGGATTGCTACAGTACGCTATTTGCTACAGTACCCGAGTTGCTACAGTACCGTGTGCTACAGTACCGAGTTGCTACAGTGTTTGGAAATCACTATTTGCTACAGTACCTTTTATGAAATTGAAACGGGCGTAACTTTCAAACCGTAACTCCAATTTTGATGAATAAACTATCGTTAGAATCGTAATAAAGAATACTTTTAATGGTGAACTTTTAAGAAACTAGATCAAACTGTTTTTAGACTGTAAAAGGAGTTTAATGTGTATGTCATGTTTTGCACGCACCTGTATGCCATTATTGAATGGAGTCATGATGTAGACTCATAAAATTATGAATATATGGTGTTATGACCTAGTTAATTGTATGAAATGATTATATTATTTATTGGATATGTACATTAACTTTGTTTGTGCTGTTCTCAGGTTATAAGGACAAGGAGGAAGCTCAGAAATAATAACTGAGCAGTTGTTGGTAATTGGTGAGTGGGTCTATCTTCGGATAGATTTTAAGTAGCATATCATGCTACTGTGGTTGACTCTTTTACCATGCATAGTGTAGAAATTGCCATGTTAGAATAATATAGTATGCCTGATATTGTATGTGAATTATGTGTACACTGTGTGAATGGCACCAGTCGGGCTTAGGGAGACTGGGGACTCGAGACCGTGCCTAGGAGAGGTTAGAGTCCGTATGAGGTCAACCGTGCCTAGGGGAGGTTGGGTCCATAGGCTACTGATTGTAGAGTATAGTGTGAATGATGCATCCCCTGCATCTGGATAACTATACTGTGAATTGAGTAGCAGGGACTATCGGTAGACTCAAGTCCGATCAGCTAGGAGTCGTGTGCTCGTACAAGCCGCCGATCCTCGTATTGTCTTATTGTATGCTAGTTGAAAGTTAGCATGTGTTGTTGTTAGTATATAGCTTGTGTGTGACTTAAAGCTATATCTGTTAGATAGATTCCATTCACTTAGCGGTGCGCTAATCCCCCACATATTCTCCCCTTGCAGGTTTAGGTACTGCCAATCGGGAAGGGTGCTATTGCAGAAGACATGTTTGACAACCCAACTCTGATGTGGACTTTTGTATAAATAATGTTTTGTGATAACGTAACACCATTGTGTAAACTTAAACGTAATGACGTGACTTATATTGTGTTTGTTAATAAAGTCTTCCGCTGTGTATTTTAAAAAAAAAAAAAAAAATGGCCGGTGTTACAAGTTGGTATCAGAGCATGGTTTGGCAGCAAATACGTGCGCGTATTTTGTTCCCAAACCCTGAGGCAAGTCAAACATGTCTGTGGGAGTGGGGGCTAAGTGAAAATAGGATATACGTGTGTTAGTTGTGATTGAACTAACTGTTATTCACTAAGCTTTTGTGTGAGCTGTTTTGTAGCACAGGTATGGCTGATAGAAACGCAACTAGCCCATCCAACCCCGGAACATTCAGAGCACCAAAAGAGGGTGTTGAGTCGGATGATGATCAGAGTAGTTACATCCTTCAGTTAGAAAGCAAGCTAAAAGAGGCTGAAGACAAAATTAATGAGCTTGAATTGGCGAGGCATTCTGGAAATGATGATACACCACCTGGATTCCCAACCGCGCAATCCCAAACGATACCTAATGTGCCCCAGAACCAGTTTCAGAATCAAATACCTAACCAATATTATATGCCACCACAAAACACCTTTACTTACCAAAATCCCATGATGATGAATCCATACCAAATGCAAATGTTCCAACAACCTTACATGCAACCACCCAAAAGATGTACGTATAAGAACTTCCGTGATTGCAAACCCTCTGAGTTCTCTGGAAGTACTGTTCCGACTGTAACTCTCAATTGGTTGCGAGAAGTTGAAAGGGTATTTGAAGCGTGTCAGTGTGAACCCGAGCTGAAGGTAACATATGCTAGTAGACTGTTGAAAGGTAGGGCTATGATTTGGTGGGATTCTTTGATTTCTAGTATACCAAAAGAGCAAGTGAGTATGATCACATGGGAGCAGTTTCATGGAAAGGTGTGTGAACAGTATTGTAATCCGTTTGATATGAACCGAATCAAGACTGAGTTTCTTGAAATGAAGATGACACCTCAAATGATGATTGATGAAGTAGTAGAGAAGTATATGGATAAATTGAGGTTTGTACAACAATGGGTGCCAGACGAAGCGTCTCGTATCCAGCATTTTGTTAATATTATTCTGCCTGAGTACCGAACATTTGTTAGAACAGCTACGTCGTTGTCTCAAGCTGTTGTGATGGCTAAGATGGTAGAAAGTGATGTTCAGGCCGCCAGAAACAGAATGTTTGGTAATGTGCTACAACAAGGTGGGCAAGTATCTGGTCAATCAGGATCTAAATTCAAGAAGTCTAGTGGGTTTAAATCGAAGGGTAAAAGTGGTCAGAGTAGTACTGGATCTGGATCAGGTAAAGGGAATTGGTGTCACACGTGTCGATCTTCTCACAGTGGTCAGTGTTCTGAGGCTACAAGAATATGCTTAAAGTGTGGTGTTGTTGGGCATGAGTCATCAGCATGCCCGTATCCGAATAGTGTGTGTTGGAGTTGTCACAAACCAGGGCATCGTGCAATTAGTTGTCCGTCGAAGAGTGGTAGTTCCGGTGCAGGGTCAGGGGCGCGTTCGGCATCAGCCGTAGGGTCAACTGCCTCGAGTGGGCAGAAGAGGAAGAACCCTCCAACAGCAGAGGCTAGAGCTTTTCAAATGTCGGTGGAGAATGTTGTGGCAACCGACGAAATGATCACCGGTATGTTTCTAATCAACTCAATACCTGCTCGCGTATTGTTTGATTGTGGTGCCAATAGGTGTTTTATGTCCCTAGATTTCTGTGCTAAGTTGAATTTACCAGCTACTGTGTTACCCAAGCCGGTTAGTGTAGAAGTAGCTGATGGTAAGACCACACCCGTCACAACCTATGTGACTGGGGTTTGTATAGAGATTGAAGGGAAGTCTTTCCCGGTGACTTGTTTAGTGTTACCTATTCCTAGCTTTGATGTAGTACTAGGAATGGATTGGTTGAGCTCGCTTAGGGCTAATATTAAGTGTGATAGGAAAATGATTACCTTTCGTTCGACCGATGGAACCCGTGTTGTGGCCCGAGGGGAGCGGGGAGGGTATAATTTTCTGTTGATAACCATGATGAAAGCGAAAAAGTCGATGGCAAAGGGTTGTGAATCATTTCTTGCATATGTGATTGATGCGAAGAAAGAAAAGAAAACAGTGGCCGATATTCCGATAGTATCAGAATTTCCCGAAGTGTTCCCAGATGAGTTACCAGGTCTGCCGCCGGTAAGGGAAGTTGAATATAAGATTGAATTGGTTCCTGGAACAACTCCAGTTGCAAAAGCTCCATACCGATTAGCGCCATCTGAAATCCGTGAAATGATGTCACAGATTCAAGAACTATTAGATCGTGGGTTTATCCGACCGAGTTCTTCACCGTGGGGTGCTCCGGTATTGTTTGTTAAAAAGAAAGATGGGTCAATGCGTATGTGTATTGATTATCGTGAATTGAACAAAAGAACAGTGACGAATAAGTATCCGTTACCTCGAATAGACGATTTGTTCGATCAGTTACAGGGTGCTTCATTCTTTTCTAAGATAGACTTACGATCCGGATATCATCAGGTTCGTGTTGCTGAATCAGATATACCGAAAACAGCGTTCAGAACAAGGTATGGTCATTATGAATTTCTTGTCATGCCGTTTGGGTTGACGAATGCGCCAGCAATCTTCATGGATCTAATGAATAGAGTGTGTCGCCCGTTCTTAGATAAGTTTGTGATTGTGTTTATAGATGATATACTGGTGTATTCAAAGACCGAAAGTGAACATGCTGAACATCTGAGACAGGTTTTGAACATGTTGAAACGTGAACAACTATTTGCAAAATTTTCAAAGTGTGAATTTTGGTTACGTGAAGTGCAGTTTTTGGGTCATGTGATTTGTGCCGAGGGTATAAAAGTTGATCCGACAAAGATAGAAGCAGTAATGAATTGGAATTCTCCGAAGACTCCGACTGAGATTAAGAGTTTTCTGAGATTAGCCGGTTATTATCGCAGATTTATCAAGGATTTCTCGAAAATAGTGGGTCTGTTGACTAAGTTGACTCGTAAAGATGTAGCCTTTCGATGGACTGTTGAACAGGAAAAGGCTTTTCAGAATTTGAAACAGCTACTGTGTCAGGCGCCAGTATTAGCTTTACCAGAAGGTTCAGATGACTTCGTGGTATACTGTGATGCGTCATTTGCTGGGTTGGGTTGTGTATTAATGTAAAGAGATAAAGTAATCGCTTACGCCTCACGACAGTTGAAAGTTCATGAGAAGAATTATCCAGTGCATGATCTTGAAATGGCTGCAGTAGTGTTTGCTTTGAAACTGTGGAGACACTATTTGTATGGAACCCATTGTGTTATATGTACAGATCACAAGAGTTTGCAGTATATATTCTCACAGAAAGAATTGAATATGCGTTAGAGACGATGGCAAGAGTTGATCAAAGATTACGATTGTGAAATTAAATACCATCCGGGTAAGGCAAATGTGGTTGCAGATGTGCTAAGTCGTAAAAAGTCAAGTGAAAATGTGAAATTTCTTCGTTTGAATATAACTTCAGATTTGATTAACAGCTTAAAAAACCATTCAGGCCTGTGCTTTAGAGGACGAACATATTAAATCTGAACAAATGACCAAACAAAAAGTGGACTTAATTGATGACTCACGTGGACTAAAGACCTTAAACAATCGTGTTTGGGTGCCTAAGCTTGGATATTTGAGGGATTTAATCATGACAGAAGCTCACAAATCCAGATTGACAGTACATCCGGGTAGTAATAAGATGTATCATGATTTGAAAACAGTGTATTGGTGGCCAACAATGAAATCAGATATCGCCCGTTATGTCAAAAAGTGTCATATATGTGCTCAAGTAAAGGCCGAACATCAGAAACCTTATGGTTCGTTACGTCAGTTACAGATTCCAGAGTGGAAATGGGAACATATAATGATGGATTTTGTGACCAAATTACCTCGAACTCAGAAAAGACATGATATGATTTGGGTAATAGTGGATCGTCTAACTAAAAGTGCTCATTCTCTTGCTACTCGTGAGACAGCTTCGTTAAGTGAGTTAGCCTAATTGTATGTGAAAGAAATAGTTAGTCGTCATGGTGTGCCGTTATCGATCGTTTCAGACAGAGATTCCAGATTTGTGTCAAATTTTTGGAATAGTCTTCAACAGAATCTGGGTACACGTGTGAATTTAAGTACAGCTTATCATCCTCAGACAGACGGACATAGTGAAAGAACGATACAGACTTTGGAGGATATGTTAAGGGCTTGTGTGTTAGAATACGGTGGTTCGTGGGATACACATTTGCCGTTGGTCGAATTTGCGTATAATAATTCATATCATTCGAGTATAGGGATGCCGCCCTATGAAATGTTATACGGTCGTCGTTGCAGAACTCCGACTTGTTGGTTAGAAGCCGGGGAGAAACTGTTTGCAGGTCCCGAAATTGTTCAAATGACAGCCGAAAAAGTTGCAATTGCGAGAGAAAACGTTACCCTCATTTGTTTGACCAAGACCGGATTCCGAGGACGGAATCTTCTTAAGGGGGGTGGATTTGTAACAGACTGAAACCCGGGCTAGTTGTAAGTTGCGTATTTTGCCCTTAGGGTTTGTGCTTAGTCTTAAGTGCTTTTATTTTAATTATTTTATTAGTGTTTTATTATAATTGTGTTGTGACCAGTTTGTGACAAGGGTCCCAGAACAAGTTGGTTTATTTAATTTGGACTCCGTTAGGACCGCCTAAGGAGATACGAAAGGTTATCAGATAAGATAACTGGTAAATACCTGTGTGATATGGGGTATGAGTTTATAACTCATTTAAGTGTATGTATCTGGATAGTTCTATCCATTTCTCATTTCATCAATAAAACACACACAAACCATACACAAACACATACTTAAACCCTAATTTTATTTGGTGAGCCTTTGGATTAATTGAAGCTAGAGATATATTCCTTGTGATTTCGTGATCAATATAAGGTATGCATATCATAGATTCATGCTTTGATTCTTGCTCTAATTGGGTTTTTGTGTTAAATGAGTTTTTGATAGAAATTAGCTCAAATCTAGTTGTTTGATGTTTGTTATGCTCAATTGATGTTAGAAATAGGTTGTATATATGTTTAGTAGCTTCCATGTGCTTAAAATTTGATCAAAATCGCTCAAAAATCGAGTTTTGGGCGAAAAATGTTCGAAATCAGCGTAAGAGTTCGAACCAGTTGCTACAGTGTTTGCTACAGTATTTTGCTACAGTATTTTGCTACAGTACCCGAACTGCTACAGTATCACTATTTGCTACAGCATCACTATTTGCTACAGTGTCACTATTTGCTATAGTGTCACTATTTGCTACAGTGTTCGGGATTGCTACAGTACAACTATTTGCTACAGTACGGAGTTGCTACAGTACCGTGTGCTACAGTACCGAGTTGCTACAGTGTTCGGAAATCACTATTTGCTACAGTACCTTTTATGAAATTGAAACGGGCGTAACTTTCAAACCGTAACTCCGATTTTGATGAGTAAACTATCGTTAGAATCGTAATAAAGAATACTTTTCAATGGTGAACTTTTAAGAAACTAGATCAAACTGTTTTTAGACAGGAAAAGGAGTTTAATGTGTATGTCATGTTTTGCACGCACCTGTATGCCATTATTGAATGGAGTCATGATGTAGACTCATAAAATTATGAATATATGGTGTTATGACCTAGTTAATTGTATGAAATGATTATATTATTTATTGGATATGTACATTAACTTTGTTTGTGTTGTTCTTAGGTTATAAGGACAAGGAGGAAGCTTAGAAATAATAACTGAGCAGTTGTTGGTAATTGGTGAGTGGGTCTATCTTCGGATAGAGTTTAAGTAGCATATCATGCTACTGTGGTTGACTCTTTTACCATGCATAGTGTAGAAATTGCCATGTTAGAATAATATAGTATGCCTGATGTTGTATGTGAATTATGTGTACACTGTGTGAATGGCACCAGTCGGGCTTAGGGAGACTGGGGACTCGAGACCGTGCCTAGGAGAGGTTAGAGTCCGTATGAGGTCAACCGTGCCTAGGGGAGGTTGGGTCCATAGGCTACTGATTGTAGAGTATAGTGTGAATGATGCATCCCCTGCATCTGGATAACTATACTGTGAATTGAGTAGCAGGGACTATCGGTAGACTCAAGTCCGATCAGCTAGGAGTTGTGTGCTCGTACAAGCCGCCGATCCTCGTATTGTCTTATTGTATGCTAGTTGAAAGTTAGCATGTGTTGTTGTTAGTATATAGCTTGTGTGTGACTTAAGCTATATCTGTTAGATAGATTCCATTCACTTAGCGGTGCGCTAATCCCCCACATATTCTCCCCTTGCAGGTTTAGGTACTGCCAGTCGGGAAGGGTGCTATTGCAGAAGACATGTTTGACAACCCAACTCTGATGTGGACTTTTGTATAAATAATGTTTTGTGATAACGTAACACCGTTGTGTAAACTTAAACGTAATGACGTGACTTATATTGTGTTTGTTAATAAAGTCTTCCGCTGTGTATTTAAAAAAAAAAAAAATGGCCGGTGTTACAGCGAGCCTCTTGAAATTGAGCTTTCTCCTCATCAGTAGAGAGCCTTTGACCACTGTTGTTTAAGTATACACCAATTTCAATGCCATAAGTCAAGGCAGTGATGTAGAGTGGCTGATCAAGAGGATGATGCAGCAACCTAACTTGGCATATCCTTTCATTAATAGCAACTTGTCTTTGCTCAAGCAATTCTTGTACAGTGATCTCCAGCCTGTAAGCATCTCTTTCATCTGGATTTATTTTAAATAAGTCTGGCTCACCACGGGTAACTGAATCATCTTCCCAAGTTCTGTGTTTACCATGACGTTTTGGGGAAGATGGAGGATACATGATTGATTCACCTATGCCAGATGAACTCACTGGAAACTGATTGACACGATTATCCTTTGTTCTGTTAAAATAAGTGAGGGTCTAGGGAGAGATATGTGATTGAACAAATAAGTGATCTCCACTACCCCAGACTGTAAAGTCAGCAGGATTAACCGTATCATCATCTTGATTAGCACCCAGCTCAACCACCTTGGCTGGGTCTTCAACACTTGTAACACCCAGCAGCACACTTCTGGCTGGGTCTTCATTCACAACACTCCTTACTGTGTCTTCAGTACCAGCTGACTGATTAGTATCAGCTGGTACATCCACCTCAGTATCTTCATCAGCTGCCTCAAATAAGGGTCCTTTCCTTAGGGGCTGATTGTCCCTAGGAGCAGATTTCACCCTTTGTTTATCTATGGCCATGGGTTCAGCTGATGGTTCTTGTGTTGATACTGGCTCAAGTGGAGGCAGGTAAGGAACGATAGCAAGATGCTCCCCCTGAATATCATCATCATCAAGATTGATTGTTTCTGCTGGCTTATGTTGTGTAGCTAGCTGTGCAGAAGATGTTGGGCTAGAAGATGAGCTGGTTTCTAACATAGCATCTAACCACTTCATAAAAATGTCAGCTCTAACTCCTCCCCCTAACTCAGTAGATGCAAGATAATCTTTCATTTCTTCAGGAGTCATCCTTTTAATCCTGTCTGCTCGCTCAGCATATAGCTTTGCCTTCTTTTTGTCGTATTTGACCATGAATTTAGCATTTCTTTTTCGTGCATCCTTTTTGAATTTATCAATGCCAATCAGGTCATCATCAATGTCCCTCTTTTTTGGGGTCAGCCATCTCCTATGCTTAATTCTGTGGCGTTTAAGAGCAACATAGGCATCCCATTTGACATTAAAGGCATCATTTAATTCTTGCTGTCTCTTCTGATGTCTCTCCAGTTTTCTTTTCATTCTTCTTTCAATAGTTTGAGAGACAACAAAAGCTTCAGCAACAGCCAATGCAGAAACATCACTTGGCTTACTGCCAGAACCAATATCATCCACTGATGTGGTAGACACACTAGGTTGAGATTCACCAGCTGCCTGTACACCAGCTTCAGTATGAGCGTTGCTGGGCTTAGTGCCAGAGTCTTGACCAGCAGTACCATCACCACCATCACCATCACCATCCCTCCTTGGTTGTTTTGGAGCCTTTTCATGCTCATGCTCCCCCTCTGATTGTTTTCTCTTTTTGAGTTTCTTTTTAGATTTCTTCTCCCCCTTTTTGTCGTCAGCAGGGGCAGAAAGGTGAACAGGGGAGACCTGTGCATCAAGGTCACTATCTGAATCTGGAACATAGAATGTAAAATTGTTCCAGTCAGCAACTTCAGGAGTAAGATGGGCACCAGGATCCATGCCAAATTGTCGAAGAAGGAGGTTGGAAGACCTAACTTCATTCCTTGCAACACCCATAGCCATCTGTTCAACAATGGCCCTAACATCACCCTGTAGGGCAGCCATTCGTTGCATATTTTCTACCATCTGAACATAGGCAGAAGCAGGAATCATGTTAGCCATTTGCTGTTCCTGCGAATCCAATCTCTCATGCAGCACCGTATTTTCTTCATTAAGAAAAAGAATTCTGTGATTAGCAGCATCCAAATCAGCTTGAAGACGGGCAATATCCTCAGTATACTCATTGTGAGAGATGATTCGTTTCTTTAAGTCCTCCTCATCTTCATGTTGTTTGACAATGGCAGCCACGACAAGATTTGCAAAGGCACATACTTGTTTGAGCTGGGCTTCAATATTGGAAGTGGTAACTTGCCCAGCATTACGTATAGCTTCAGTTACACTATCAACAATAGCAGTGCGAATGGTGGATTGTAGATCAGGTGTAACCTCTGCGAGTGTCTTATAGACAGCCAGGTTGGAGATGTCAGCCACCTCATCAGTATTAAATTTAACATAGCTGGTTGAGGGGTAGTCAGTAGCAGCTAACACAGAACTACCTCCGTGGGGTGGTGGAGGTGGAAGGTCAGAATATGACTCGTTACCATGATCGCCATCATTTTTACCTTCACCGAAGGTTTAGAACCACTGGTATTCTTGTCAGCATCATTAACAACATCATCAGTGAGATCCACTGGTTTGTCTTTAGTACCAGTCACATTATCATGAGTGACTGGTTCATCCTTACCAGTACCTTTATCAGCATCACCATCAGAAGAAGAAGATGATGAGGAAGAAGCTGATGATCAGAAAGTACCGGTGAATCAGGAATATTCTGCATAACATATTTACCAGTAGTGGGATCTCTGATGAACTTGAGAGGCCTCCATGTACCAGGCCATGGAGAAGCAGCTGGAGCCATGCCAAAGAAGTGATAATATGGCTGCTCGTTGATCTGTTCTAAAGTAGCCAGCCTCTCATAAACTTCTTCTCTAGCTGGTCGATCAAGCTGAGACAATAGTTCAGTCAGCTCCTCGCGAGGCAATTTGCTGGCTGAGACTATGGCAGTTTGAGGATCAATAGTTAGCTGATCCACCAGCAGAGCAACTCTGGGAGTGATAGATGCTCCCCGATAGATGAAGTTAGGTACAACTTCATCAGGATCTGGCACCTGGCACACATATGGTTTCTTCTCAGCAGAAACAGTAGCCTGAGAAGAGTCAGTAGTGGCAGAAGCAGAGGTACCATCATCCATAACGGGTTCCGTAGAACCAGTAGCAGTAGTAGGTAACTGTGCAGTAGGTGAAGAAGCAGCATCAGCAACACCTTTAAATAAATTATCCGGTGTAGAATCAGACACCTGTAGATTACCAGTGGAATCCACAGTAATAAATTATCTTGATTGAAGATCAGAAACGTCCAGAATAACACTAATAGCATCAGTATCCACCTTTGGCTCTTTGAAAACACAGCCAACATAGCCAGCATTAACAAAATCAAGACCCTCCAGAACAGTATTACCCTGTGAACCAGAATCAGATGGAAAAGTAGCACTTTTACCAGCATCCATGATAACATCAGATGGAAAAGTAGCATAAGTACTAGTATCCACAATAACATTCTGTGCATCGGTAGCAGCAGCAGACGAAATGTCACCCTTTGGTTCAGAGACAGGTTCATCAAGTAGAACATCCTTGACAATATTGTCAATTACCTTTTTAAGAACAGGAGAATCCACTATGATGTCATCTTCCACTTCAGGTGCAGTAGTGGAAGCAGCAATACTGGGAGCAGTATCACCAGCAGCTGTAGAAGCAACAGTATTAGCATCAGCACCACCAGTAGAAGAAACAGTAGCACCAACACCAGTAGCAGAGGCAGCAATCTGCTCAGTAGGAATAATAACATCTTTAACTTGCTCCCCCTCTGCCTGTTCATCTACCCTGCTAAGAACTGAAACAATAGAACATTTTATGTTAACAACTGTAGAACTAAATAAATTTGACTCAACAATTGCATCTGTTGTTGGTCTCTGGGGACAGACTGGTGATTTGGTCAGCCCTTCGAATGAGACAGAATAAGGTGTCTGTAAGTACAGCTGTGACTCTGCTGACTCATTGGCGACACATGTTGACCCAAATAGTGTAAGAGTTCTAGCTGGTAATGATGTAGGAGTGAGACTCTTATCATGATCCGAGTAACATAATGGCTGTGCAGAGTCCTGAGCTGGTTCAACACGATGAGGACCCAGCTCAAGTTTGCTTTGGGGGTCAGGTATGTTCTCTGCTGGTTGTACTGTCAGTAGAGGATATAGCATTAAGTTCAATTTTGAAAAATGTGGAAGTGTCTGGCTAGAAGAGTATGGGTTGCTACTCTTCTTAACACTAGTTTTAAAACCAGTCAGCATGGGAGCCAGGGTTATACCTTTAACTCCACTTTCATTTTTCAAGTCAACAGTTAAGAGATTTTTAATTATGTTAGAATTTTCTGCTGTTTGGTCTAGAAACGCACCAGGTTCCATAGCCACATCCTTTGCAGGAGCAGCAGTTGAGACTGGTGCAATCTCCCCTGTGGTGTGCTTGGAGCCAGCTTTTGCTCGTTTGGATTTGCCTGTTACCAAGAAATAGTTAAGCAACGGATTTCAATACTAGAAGTGGATAGTCAGTATATAAGACTAGGGCTGTTCTTTATGATCAGATAGTACTAGATTCTAATACAACTACTGCTTTACCAGTATGTGAGACGGTGGCTATACTAGTTGAGGTAGCTGGCTTCTTCCTTTTTACAGCTGGCTTCTTCCTTTTTACAGCTGGCTTTCACTGAGGTCCCTCCCCCCAGCTGGTGCAGCACCAGAGGCAGTCGGTTGGTTCACTCCACCTCGAGCAGCAAGATACTCAAGCATGCCTGGTGTCAAGACATTATATGGAGCAGCAGGAGCATTTTTTGGCATTCCCCCTTGTTTTGAAGACAGGTCGAATGATTCATCAGCAATCTGCTGGTAAGCTTCACCCAGCTCATTTTCAAAAACAAGGCTCAAAAACCTTGGAAAGGGGATTAAGTGTGTTCATTTGGGTGCAAGCACCATTTCCCTTAGCCTTAAGTAAATTTCACCGGCATAATCAATATTTCGATTGAACAGCATCCCATGACCAATCTTCAGCTCAAAATCTGAGCACTGATCAAAGCTCCCGGACTTCTGACTGATGCAATGAGTCAGCAAGCCAAAGAAGTAATTCCATAGAGGTGGCATCTGCTTCCTTAAGGGCGTATGAGCCACTGGTCCATCAAACCCTATAATTTCCAGTACTTCTCTTCTAAACTCATCACTGGTTGGTGAATTAACGAATGGACCAATAGGTAATTGGAGAGCACGTCGGATGGCATCAACAGTGATGGAGCAGGCTAGGGTTTCAGTCACCATGCCACGAATACATGGAACGTTCTGTTGAGTGGTGGCCGTGGTGGCAGTATACCAGAATCTGGCCAAACAGGTCGGATAAAGACGAGAAGGTACGCAGGTAATAGCTCGAGCCAGTGGTGATTGTCTTATGTAATCGATAAGTGTATCATAGCCCATGTTGGCTTTGGATTTGGGAATTGAAAGGGCATGAGCAGCATTGCCTCTCGATAGGCGAATGGAAGAGTGTTCTGGTGCATTTGCAGCCTTAACAAGGCTTGGGTGCAGGTTGAACAGAGGGCCCTGCACCACTTGTTCTTCGATGACCGATGGTGATTGATGTTCCGGTTGTGGTTGTTCTACCGGTTGTTGCTGTGGTTGTTGTTCCTTTGGATGGTTGTAGCAGGTGGTGATTGATGTTGTTGTTGTTGTTCTGCCATTGATGATTTCGTAGAAGACGGATGTATGAATTGATTTGAAGATTTGGGGATTTTTAGAGAGAAGAGTGTGAATTTGAAAACTGAATAACCGAAGGTTATTATTGAAGATAAAACACTCTTTTAACCATTGTGATTGGATGAAAAAGGCAGGAGAGAGAAAATGGAAACTGCCATTAGCAGGCGCGTGGGCAGATGTGACAGACTGGCACACTTTCGAGGGGACACAGACTGTTGATTTGACGTATATACGGCTTGAACACTCATACCTCCCATTCAGCATTAAATGCGGCAGGTTTTAATTAAAAAAAAATGATTTAAAAATCACAAAATAAGTTTTGTATTAAATACAAAATACTTTGTTACATTTAATATGTCATGAATTTAATTTAAATCATTGGGAGTAAATGAGTTTCAGATTTAAGGAATCATTTAATTTTGTGAGCTATTTATTATTTCAAAAAAAAAAAAAACATTTTGAGTAACCAAAGTATAAAAGACCTTGTTGTGCTGAGTGTTTTACATGTAGGCAGTAAGTTAACAAAAAAATGACTTACTGGTTTGCCCTACATGTTGTAGAGCCAGCGCACCAACAAAAATTGTCTTTTATTTAAAGTTTAAGCATATCCAGCTCAGAGATGAGATAGTTAAAACGTTTCTCATCTAAGGGCTTTGTGAATAGATCTGCTAACTGCTGGTCTGTTGAAATAAAATGTAGCTCCACATCTCCTTTTTGAACATGATCCCTTATGAAGTGATATCGAACGTCAATGTGCTTTGTTCTTGAATGCATCACAAGATTGTTGGTGATAACTATTGTACTTGTGTTGTCACAGTAGATTGGAGTCTTTGTAACATGAACACCATAGTCTTTCAGCTGGCTTTGCATCCACAGTACTTGAGCATTACAACTACCAGCAGAAACGTATTCTGCCTCAGCAGTAGATGTGGACGCAGTATTTTTTTTTTTGCTCATCCAGCTGACTAGCCTACCACCCAGTAACTGGCAACCACCAGTAGTACTTTTCCTGTCTATTTTACATCCTGCAAAATCAGCATCTGAATACAAAATTAGCTCAAAATCCTGGTCTTTGGGATACTAAAGACCACGTTTAGCAGTAGCTTTCAGATACCTAAATATCCTTTTGACTACTAGCAAGTGTGACTCTTTAGGATCAGCTTGATATCTGGCACAGAGACATGTGGCAAACATAATATCTGGTCTGCTGGCTGTGAGATAAAGTAGGGATCCAATCATACCTCTATATTCAGTGATATTGACCGGTTCACCATTGGGATCAGCATCTATTTTAATAGTTGCTGCCATTGGGGTCTGATAATGCTAAAAACGAACATATATTTCATAGCATTATTCCTCAAGAAAGACAAGCTTTTAGTTGCAATTGTTCTATTTACAAGTGATATTCGTTTAAATAATAAAAGGTGAAGACAAAAGGCAGATTCGACAAATTTAAGACAAAAAGGTCCAAAGAGCTAAAAAGTACAAGATACAATCAAAAAGGTTCAAAATATTGATGAGGAACGTCTCAAAATGACAAGAGTACAAGTTACAAGACGCAAAGTACACGATATAAAATAATACGCGAGGACGTCCGAAAATCCGGAACCGGGACCTGAGCCAAGAAGAAACGCCCGACGCAACAGACCAAAAATATCTAGTCTACTATGCACAAGAATATAATATAATATATATATAATTATATATAATTATATATTATATATATTATTATTATTATATTACGTCGGCAAGAAGAAAACAAAAGTAGTTGGCTGAATCCAGGGTGGCCATGCGACTCGCATGGCCAGAAGCACAAAACCATGCGAGTCGCATGGTGTGAGATTGCTGGTCAGGTCCTATAAATAGCCAGTTTTCTGACGAGTTTTATTATCCTTTTTCTCTTCCTCTTCATAAGTAATATATATTTATATTTATAATTTATATTTTAATTTTAATTATAATTCTAATAATAAGGGTATGTTAGCGAATGTTGTAAGGGTGTAAGTCGAAATTCTGTCCGTGTAACGCTACGCTATTTTTAATCATTGTAAGTTATGTTCAACCTTTTTATATTAATGTCTCGTAGCTAAGTTATTATTATGCTTATTTAAAACGAAGTAATCATGATGTTGGGCTAATTACTAAAATTGGGTAATTGGGCTTTGTACCATAATTGGGGTTTGGATAAAAGAACGACACTTGTGGAAACTAGACTATGGGCTATTAATGGGCTTTATATTTGTTTAACTAAATGAAAGTTTGTTAATGTTAATATAAAGATTTACAATTGGGCGTCCCTATAAATTACCATATACACTCGATCGGACACGATGGGCGGGGTATTTATATGTACGAATAATCGTTCATTTAACCGGACACGGGAATGGATTAATAGCCACTAGAATAATTAAAACAGGGGTGAAATTACATTCAAGGGTAATTGGTGTAATTGTTAACAAAGTAGTAAAACCTTGGTTTACACGCAGTCGATAACCTGGTGTATTCATTAAACAAAGTATTAAAACCTTGTTACAATTCGAATCCCCAATTAGTTGGAATATTTATCTTCGGGTATAATAATAATTTGACAAGGACACTTGCAATTTATATTTATGACTGATGGACTGTTATGGACAAAAACCAGACGGACATATTGAATAATCCAGGACAAAGGACAATTAACCCAAGGGCATAAAACTAAAATCAACACGTCAAACATCATGATTACGGAAGTTTAAATAAGCATAATTCTTTTATTTCATATTTAATTTCCTTTATTTTATATTTAATTGCACTTCTAATTATCGCACTTTTATTTATTGTTATTTTATTTAATCGCACTTTTAATTATCGTACTTTTAATTATCGCAATTTAATTTTATCGCATTTTTATTATTCGCAATTTCATTATCGTTATTTACTTTACGCTTTAATTTAAAGTCTTGTATTTATTTTATATTTTACATTAGGTTTTAACTGCGACTAAAGTTTTAAAATCGACAAACCGGTCATTAAACGGTAAAAACCCCCCTTTATAATAATAATATTACCTATATATATATTTGTATTTTTATAAAAGTTAACTAATATAGCGTTGAGCTTTGCTTAAAGATCTCCCTGTGGAACGAACCGGACTTACTAAAAACTACACTACTGTACGATTAGGTACACTGCCTATAAGTGTTGTAGCAAGGTTTAAGTATATCCATTCTATAAATAAATAAATATCTTGTGTAAAATTGTATCGTATTTAATAGTATTTTCTGCTAAAATTATAAACTATTTTATATACACCTCGCGAAACATCAAGTATTTTTGGCGCCGCTGCCGGGGAACTAACATTCGCCGAAGCGAAACGCCATATTTTTAATTTTTAAGTTATAATTAGTTTTTGTAAAATTTATATTTTTGTTTAAAAAAATTAAAAAGAAAAAAAAAAAAAATTAAAAGAAAAGCTTTTAAAATCGAAAAAAAAAAAAAAGTATTTTAAGTATATTTTTAAGTTTTTCTTTTATTTTTACAAAATTATAAAGTATTTTAAGTTTATTTTTAAGTTTTTATTCTAATTATATATATATATTTTATTTAAATTTAAAACAGAAAATAAATTAAATATAAAATAATACGTGACCCGTCATTTGAACCAGTCCAGTTGAACTGATCCAGTTCAGTCATGCGACTCGCATGACCCCCCCCCCCCCTAAAACCATGCGACTCGCATGAGGGGTCTGACAGGACCACATCTGAACCCTAATTTCGTAATAATTACGGATATTATTTATTATTATTATTTAAACCCTAGTTTTATTTATTATTATTAATTAAGTTTTAGTTATTTAAATTAATTATTACTTTTAACTAGTTTTAATTATATAATACTTAATACTTTAAATTATAAAATATAAAAATAATATTTTTATAAAATCTAATATTTTTATAACTTTTAATAACTTTTAATATTTTGTACCTTTTTAATCGTTGTAGCGTAATATTTGTATTTCTAACTCATATTTAATTTTAAACTTAGTTTTTGCTATAGTTATTTTTACTCCTAGATTTTTAGGCTTTGCCGTAAAATTCCTTAAGAGCTTTTTCTTTAGACTAAGATTTAGGTGCTTTAGAATTTTGCGACGCCTTTTTACGTTTTAGTTTCTTTTTAAGTTATTTCCATTTGGGATTTAGTTTTTCCTGTAAGCTTTAATATTTTTAGACCTTTTACTATGTATCAATTATCATTCCAATTAGTAATTTCAATTTGCGATTATAATTTTAAGTTAGTTGTAGTAATAAGGTTAAATTAGTTAAGTATTTTTTAAGTTTTGATAAGTTTCTTTTATTTTTCCGTCACCTTTTATTTTTCAACCATTTTTTCTTTTTCGACCTTTTGCGACGAACTCTTTGTCTTTCTTATTTCTCGCCATTCTAGTTTTTAGGACTTAGAATTTTATTCTACTTCTTATCTAAATTTCTTAAAATTACGAAAATTTATTTTAAGTAGTTAAATTAATAGACATCAAAATTTTCTGGTTCGTAGTAATAGTTGGATTTGTACGTGGACCGGGTTATTGGAGCCAAACAGTCCTCAATTATATTGAGACCAAACGAATCCTGCCCCTCTGCTGCATCTTTTGGCTATTCGAAACGTGGGCAAAATCAGAAAAGTCTATTGATTGGATAACTTATTATAATTTTTCTTTCCTTTTAAAAACTAATAGGATATTCTGTGAATGCACCGAGCAAGACGTTCATCACCTTTTGTACGTTCACCACCTGTAACTCGATCAAGACATCGTTTGACAAATATAACCGCCGTTGATTTTTCTTTAGAATCGTCATCCAGTCGACCAAGTACTTCAGTTCAAATTTCCGATAATCCAGTTTTTGAAACAAACCTCACAATTGAGAATCCAGAAAATATTCAGGAACGATTCATAGATCCTGAACCATTAAACCTTCCTCCGGAACCACCAATCATTCAAACAGAGATTGTTGAGGAACGAACTATTAAATCAGAATCATCTAGTGATACCGAGTCAACAAATTCAATTATGGAGAATCTGGAACCTTTAAGTATGGAAGACCGAATGAGAGCTAAACGCACTGGCCAAGGTCACGCAATTACTCATCCAGACATTAATGCGCCAGATTATGAAATCAAAGGACAAATTTTACACATGGTGACTAATCAATGCCAATTTAGTGGTGCGCCGAAGGAAGATCCAAATGAACATCTACGTACCTTTAATAGGATCTGCACACTATTTAAAATACGAGAAGTGGAGGATGAACAGATATATCTCATGTTATTTCCCTGGACTTTAAAGGGAGAAGCCAAAGATTGGTTGGAATCGTTACCTGAAGGGGCGATCGATACATGGGATGTTTTAATTGACAAATTTCTTAAACAATTTTTTCCTGCATCTAAAGCCGTAAGACTTCAAGCAGAAATTGTTACGTTCACACAAAAGCCAAATGAAACTCTATATGAGGCGTGGACAAGATATGGAAAGTTATTAAGAGGATGTCCGCAACATGGTTTAGACACCTGTCAAATAGTACAAATATTCTACCAAGGATGCGACATCACTACAAGAAAAGACATAGATATAGCAGCTGGTGGTTCGATTATGAAGAAAACCGAAACTGATGCTTACAAAATTATTGATAATACTGCTTCCCACTCACATGAGTGGCACCAAGAAAAAGACATCATTAGATCATCTAAAGCAGCTAGAGCCGATTCTAGCCATGACTTAGATTCCATTTCAGCAAAGATAGATGCTTTCGAGAGACGAATGGAAAAGATGACTAAGGATATTCATGCTATACGAATTAGTTGTGAGCAGTGTGGAGGACCACATTTGACAAAAGATTGTCTAAATATTGAATTAACAATGGAACAAAGAGAGAATATTTCATACATAAACCAAAGGCCTGGAAATAATTATCAGAATAATTATCAACCGCCAAGACCGATTTACAATCAAAACCAGAACTATAACCGAAATATTCCATACAACAACCAACAAGGTCCTAGCAATCAACAAGTATCCAATAATACTTATAATCAGCAAAGACCGAATTTTCAAAACAAACCACCACAACAAACCGATGATAAAAAGCCGAATTTAGAAGATATGATGACGAAGCTAGTTGAAACTCAAACGCAGTTTTTCACATCTCAAAAACAAACCAATGAACAAAATGCTCAAGCATTTAGAAATCAACAAGCTTCTATTCAAAATCTAGAACAAGAAGTAAGTAACCTAGCAAGGTTAATAGGTGAAAGAAAACCGGGAAGTCTACCTAGTGATACAAATGCTAACCCCCGGAACGAAACAGCTAAAGCTATTACCACAAGAAGTGGTACAACACTTAAACCACCTGAAATACCTGTAACTTCTGATGAAACTATTCCTACTACACAAGAACCACAACCTGATCAAGATAAGGAAAAAGAACCGGTAGTTGAAAAGGTTAATGAAGATAACACAGTTAAGGATAAACCTTATGTTAAACCATACCAACCACCACTTCCTTACCCGAGTAAAATGAAGAAGGAAAAACTTGAAGCCGAGCAATCCAAATTCTTGGATATGTTTAAACAAATAAATGTAAATCTTCCTTTCATTGATGTGATTTCAGGAATGCCAAGGTATGCTAAATTCTTGAAAGATCTAATCACGAATAGAAAGAAAATGGAAGAACTCTCGGCTGTCACTATGAATGCTAATTGTTCAGCAGTGCTGTTGAATAAGATACCAGAAAAACTATCTGATCCAGGAAGTTTCACAATTCCATGTTTTCTGGGTAGTCTTAGTTCAATAGAAGCATTGGCAGACTTAGGTGCTAGTATAAATCTAATGCCGTATTCACTATACGCTAAACTAGACCTTGGAGAATTGAAACCAACCAGAATAAGCATACAACTAGCCGATAGATCAATAAAATATCCTAGAGGGATAATGGAGAACATGCTAGTTAAAGTTGGTACTTTAGTATTCCCAGTAGATTTTGTTGTTTTGGACATGGAAGAAGATTCTCAAGTTCCTCTCATATTAGGAAGACCATTCTTAAACACGGCTAAAGCAATGATAGACGTGTTCGGTAAGAAACTGACCCTAAGTATAGAGGATGAGAGTGTTACCTTTTCAGTGGATAGAGCAATGCAACAACCACAATCTGCAGATGATACATGTTATTATATTCAAACTATAGATGCACATGCAGAATTATTAGAAGAATTTCCAGAACTACAAGGAACAGGAGAATGTTCTTTAGGAGAAGGTAATGAACCAATTGATGAAGCTGAAATGTTAGCTACACTTATAGCTAATGGATATGAACCAACAACAGAAGAAATTCAAATGCTAAAAGAAGAAGACAGATATCGATATAAATCATCGATAGAAGAACCTCCGAAATTAGAGTTAAAGCCACTTCCAAACCATTTGGAATACGCTTATTTACATGGTGAATCTGAATTACCTGTAATAATATCGTCTTCTCTTACTGAAAATGAGAAATCACAACTCATTTCTGTGTTGAAAGCTCATAAACCAGCCATTGCATGGAAGATTCATGATATTAAAGGAATAAGTCCTTCGTATTGCACACATAAAATCCTTATGGAAGAAGGTCATAAAACGTATGTGCAACGCCAACGAAGACTAAATCCTAATATGCAAGATGTAGTTAAGAAAGAGATTATTAAACTGCTAGATGCAGGTTTGATATATCCAATCTCTGATAGTCCATGGGTAAGCCCAGTTCAATGCGTACCTAAGAAGGGTGGCATGACTGTCATTACAAATGAGAAAAATGAGCTTATTCCTACTAGGACTGTAACAGGATGGCGTGTATGTATTGATTATAGAAAATTAAATGACGCCACCAGAAAAGATCACTTTCCCTTACCCTTCATAGATCAAATGTTGGAAAGATTAGCCGGAAATAGTTACTATTGTTTTCTAGATGGATTTTCCGGATATTTTCAAATTCCAATAGCACCCGAGGACCAAGAGAAAACAACATTCACATGCCCTTATGGTACTTTTGCTTACAAACGCATGCCATTTGGACTTTGCAACGCCCCTGCAACCTTTCAAAGGTGTATGATGGCGATTTTTCACGACATGATAGAAGAATGCATGGAAGTATTCATGGATGACTTTTCAGTCTTCGGTGATACATTTAAATCATGTCTAGTTAATCTGGAACGAATGCTAATTAGATGCGAAAAATCAAATCTAGTACTCAATTGGGAGAAATGCCATTTCATGGTTAAAGAAGGCATCGTTCTTGGACATAAAATTTCAAAAGAAGGAATTGAAGTGGATAGAGCTAAAGTAGATGTAATTGCTAAACTTCCACATCCCACCAATGTTAGAGGAGTTAGGAGTTTTCTAGGGCATGCCGGTTTTTACCGACGTTTCATAAAAGATTTTTCTAAAATTGCCACTCCTATGAATAAACTCCTAGAAAAGGATGCGCCATTCATCTTTTCAGATGAATGTATCAAATCTTTTAATATTCTTAAAGAAAAACTCACTAATGCACCGATCATGATAACACCAAATTGGAATCTACCATTTGAACTAATGTGCGATGCAAGTGATTTTGCAATGGGAGCCGTTTTAGGACAAAGGATTGAAAAACGATTTCAACCTATATATTATGCTAGTAAGACATTACAAGGAGCACAAACAAACTATACAACTACTGAAAAAGAACTCCTTGCTATTGTCTTTGCTTTTGACAAATTTCGATCATATCTCGTTCTAGCAAAAACGGTGGTCTATACCGACCATTCTGCTCTTAGATACCTATTTTCAAAACAAGATGCTAAACCAAGATTAATCCGTTGGATCTTACTCTTACAAGAGTTTGATATTGAAATCCGAGATAAAAAAGGAGCAGAAAATCTCGCCGCTGATCATCTTTCTCGTCTTGAAAATCCCGAATTAGAAGTTCTGAATGAATCAGCCATACAAGACAACTTTCCTGATGAATATCTATTGAAGATAGATTATAAAGAAATCCCATGGTTTGCAGACTATGCAAACTACTTAGTTTGTGGATTCCTTGAAAAAGGATTATCATACCAAAGACGAAAGAAATTCTTCAGTGACATAAAACACTATTTCTGGGAAGATCCACATCTGTTTAAAAGTTGTCCCGATGGAATAATACGCCGATGTGTATTTGGAGATGAAGCTAGTAAAATTTTAAACCATTGTCACACAGGACCAACAGGAGGGCATTATGGGCCTCAACTAACAGCAAGAAAAGTTTATGAAGCTGGATTCTATTGGCCTACAATTTACAAAGACGCACACCTTCTTTGCAAATCCTGTGATGCATGTCAAAGGGCCGGAAGAATAAGTCAACGCGATGAAATGCCACAAAATGTCATCCAAGTATGTGAAGTATTTGACATTTGGGGTATTGACTTTATGGGTCCATTTCCAAAATCTCATAATAATCTATATATACTCATAGCCATTGATTATGTATCTAAATGGGCGGAAGCACAAGCTCTCCCAACTAACGATGCACGAGTTGTAGTAAACTTTTTAAAACGTCTTTTTGCAAGGTTCGGAACACCGAAAGCTTTAATAAGTGATCGGGGTACTCATTTCTGTAATAATCAACTTGAGAAAGTTCTTAAAAGATATGGAGTAACTCATAAAATCTCCACCGCATATCATCCACAAACAAGTGGACAAGTTGAAAATACAAACCGAGCTTTAAAACGTATTCTAGAGAAAACCGTAGGATCAAATCCAAAGGAATGGTCCATTAAAATGGAGGATGCACTCTGGGCTTTTAGAACAGCCTACAAAACTCCAATTGGAACCACACCTTTTAGACTTGTTTATGGAAAAGCATGTCATCTTCCAGTAGAAATTGAACACAAAGCATTTTGGGCTTTGAAGACATGTAATCTTGATTTACATGAAGCCGGACGTCTACGATTAAGTCAACTAAACGAATTAGAAGAATTAAGACATGAAGCATACGAAAATTCGTTAATCTATAAAGAAAGAACGAAGAAATGGCATGATAAAAGAATCAGAAGTTCAAAAGAATTTAAAGAAGGAGACAGAGTTCTTCTTTTCAATTCACGATTCAAGCTATTTCCTGGAAAATTGAAATCAAGATGGTCTGGACCATTCATAGTCAAAAGAGTTTTCCCATACGGAACGATAGAATTGATAAATTCAAATGGGATTGAATTTAAAGTTAATGGTCACAGAGTTAAACATTACATACAGGGTCCAATGGAAGTCGACAACGAAGTTAATCACAATTTCGACACCACAGCTAACTAAGTGTGGGGAGAATCAAGTCTTTAAAGGATAATATGTATTTCTGTTAGAGTTAGATTGTCTGTTTTCGTGTAGTTCTCGAAAATGGAACACGTATGGTCTTTCCCTAGCAGACCCTAAAGAACTAGTCTTCTCCCCCCATTCTGAATTTTTATTTTTTTTAGGTTTTTACAAAATGAAGACTGCCTGTGAATTAAACCATGGTCTAATGCTACACGCTTTGATCACTAAAAGAAATAATGACATACTACCGAGTGAATTAGTATCAGTAATCAGAGAAAGAATGGACGGAGTTAGAAAAGGATCCAGATGCGAAGATAATAAGTTACAATTTGGTAAAGGAAAATCAAAATCCGCAGCAAAAAGAAGAGCACGACACCTAGAAAAATGTCACAAATGCGGAAAATGGTCACATGGAGGTAAATGTTCAAATAATCAAACCTATTCAAATATCGAATTTGTTACTTTATGCAGAGACGGACCGTTCATATGTTTAGAAGAAAAGACAATGAATGCTCGAGGTTACGCCTATGCAGCCATGGAAAACCAATTAAACCGACTATCTTATGAATATAATAGATCATATAACTAAGAAATCTATTTCACAGGTATGTCTGTACAGTTTTTATTTTTAATTTTATTTTTAACCTTTTGATAATAAACGCTAATTTGTTCGCTAAAAAGTATTAAATTGGTATTAAATAAAATTAGGTTTGGCGACCGAAATTATTGATATCGTTCAAAAATTTATTACATCACTGCGAAATTTAACGTTTATTCTTAAGGTATAAATATCTTTAATCAATCAACCCAAAATATTTCAAAAATTCGTCATGAGTTAAATTAGGTCTTGGAACCGAAATTACTTTACCGAAAAGAGGGGCGCATATTTTTGATAATATTTGACTGATTAAAGTGGGATAAAAAGACAAAAAGATTTTTAAATTTATTTTTACCATGTTTTTAATCTTAATATTTAAATCTTAAATTAATATTGTAAACTTTGTAAAAACAATATTTTTAAAATTGTAAATATTTGAAAAATTAATATAAGTTTGGTATGAATTTATAAATTTTTAAATTAAGTTTGGTGTGAATTTTTAATTTTTAAAATATTAATTTTTAATTTTATGCATTTTAAATTTTGAGTTTGGTGTGAATTTTTAATTTTAATTTTGAATTTTATATTTAAGTTGTGTGAATTTAAAAACAAAAATTTACTTTATCTCATTAAGTTAAAAATATGATTTTTAAAATTCGTCGTAAGTTGAAGACTAGGTCTTTGAACCGAAATTGCTTTACCCGAGGGAGGGACGAGAACTTTTATTATCATTATTTTTAATCTTATTAAATTAAAGTATGCCAAAAACATTAAAAAACCCAAAAATCTTAGCTTTTAAAACAATCGCTACAAAAAGACAAATTTTAAAATTTTGTCGAGGGACGGACTAGGACATCGATCCGAAACGACCTCGTCCTAAATAACAAGGGAAACAAAATTTTAAAATTAATTTCTTAATTGTTTTATAAGTTAAAGATTATTATAAAAAAAAAAAAAAAAAAAAAAAAAAAAAAAAAAAAAAAAAAAAAATAACTCCGCGACTCGCGGAGTTTTAAGTGAAAACCTCCGCGACTCGCGGAGGGACCAAATTACAGAAAAAAAATATAACCAGCTGCACGATCTGTACACACCACACACAAAAACACTGCAATTTTAACAGCGAAAAAAAAACCCCCGAAAACCCACGAAAATCACCCCCAAAAAATCTCATTTTTTAACCGTTAATCACCAAATTTTTTGCTAAAATCATGTTGAGAAGGATGATATCTAGGAACTACTCAAGAAAACAGGTACAATTACACCCCAAATCACCTTTAAATCCGAATTTTAGTGTGTTCTTGAGCATATTTTCATAATTTGAATTTTGTTAATTTTTAGTGTAATTAGTGTTAAATTGTTAGTATATTATGCATGTATAACCTAGATTGATGCTTGTTAACATGATTTGAAGCCAAAAACTTCAAAATCTTTAGAATCTAGGGTTTGTGTTCTTGAGCAATTTGGGGCTTTTTGATATAAACAGGTTATGGCCGATTTTTGTCATGAATTGTTGCTAAATTGAGTAGTGTAACATGTCTAGGTAGTTAAATGATCCAAACTTTGAGCCTAAACATGATTTTGAGAATTAAAGTGGACTTTTTCAAGTCCAAAATTCATGAACTTGATTTTTGAAAGATAATGCCATTTGAGACTTGTTTATTTGCTAGTAATGATTATTTTGACATGTTATTTGAGTTGAATGCTTATGAACTTGGCGAAAATTTTCGTATATGCTTATTTGAAAAAGTGTAGATTTGATAAAAATGTGAAAATAAGCTTAAGTTTGATATAAATTGATAATGTCATTGTAATTATTTTGATTGATGATTTTGCTGACACTAATGCATATTTGGATGCACAAAATTTGTGTTTGATGTGTTTTGCAGACTGAAAGGGGTGAATCTTCATCCCAAGCCCGTCACGCTCCTGCTGAGAACTTGGAACAACAGGAGGTAGATAACTACTACAAGCAGGATGTACCTCATCCAGTCATGACCTTTTCAGATATGCACTTGGAACAGTTGCACCCAAACTTGCGATTTGACAGACTTTGGATAGATTATCCAAAATATCAACGGGGTTTGCATACTCTTCATTCCAAGGTTGTTGAGGTACCAAGGGTCATAGAATGGGGACCCTTGGAAGCTGTAGAATTGGCCGGGCCAATTAGGGAATTACTGGTACAGAGGTATGGTAATTCTTCTTTTAATGACTGGATATGTTTATTCACCATACGCAGACCTGTATATAAAGTATGGTGTGAAGAGTTGTTATGTAGTATAGAGTTGAATGATCGGGTAGCTAGTTTAACCGATCGTTCTTTTATTAGATTTTTGTTAGGCGGTTCGATGCGCCACATGTCTTTACTGGACATGGCTCAGGCTTTACGTATATATACGCCTGAGGAATTAGCGTCTGCCGATTGTAGAGGATTGATACTAAACGGTAGGAAAATAGATGAGAATTTTGATACACACGGTGTGTGGAGTCAAATGACAAGCCACCACCGTTTTAAAGGGGGAAACTACTCTTATTTGGATATAGATAGAGCCGAATTAAGAGTAATACATAGGTTTTTAGCTAACTCGATTACACAAAGGGGTAAAAACAAAGAAAAGGTAAATGAACAAGATTTGTTTTACCATATGTGTATTCGAGACCCACACAGCGCTGTAAGTATACCATATTGTGTGGGTTATTATTTATCAGCTATGGTTCGAGGGATGCGTCCACATAGCATAATAGGGGGTGGTATTTTTATTACTTTGATTGGTGAATATCTCGGTGTGGATATAAGTCGGGGGGGATTATTAGTAGAAGAGCCGGAACCCCGCGACACTATAGGTTTAAATGTGTACCATGGTGCGAAAGTGTTGAAGCGGCGAAATAACGCCGCAGTACGATACAATGGTAGACATCCACAGGTAGAGAGAAACCAGGAACAAGGTAATGTAGGAGGGGGGAACCAGATGCAAGAAATGCAAAGGTTTATAGCTTCTCAGGAATACGAAAATGCTAGACAGAGAGCATTTGAAGATTGGCAAGTTCATCAGAACCAGATCATAGCGCATTGCCAACACATAGGTAGAAACTATATTCCTACACCGAAACCCGTCTTCCCTCCTTGGTCGATAGAGATGCAGCCACCATATCCTACGTATGACCCTGCCGAGGCATTCTATAGCACTTATGGTTATGCGTGGAACCCCTATTGGTACCAATATCATCCTTAGTTTACTTATTTTTATTTTTATTTTGTAATTTGTAATTATTGATATGTTTAATATTTTTTGTTAATATTGTAATCATTTTTATATTTATCTAACTTTTATTCTTAGATTTTAATAATTTTTGAATGTGGGGTAATATACCAAACTTCAAAAATATGTATATATGTTTGCAGTTTATCTTATGTACACAACAGGGTAAAACAACGCATTTTCAAAGACTGGCATTAAGTTCAGCAAAAGCAAGTAATTTTGACGACAATGATGCAAAATACATGTGAAATAACAACAAGACGGAATGAACAAATGACGTGCACCATTTATCATTCAGCAAACAAACGCCAATATATTTGGAAACTTTGGTAAAAATTTAATCATTTTCACACAAATCACCCTCAATAATTTAAATTGTTACTGATTTCTTGCAAATGAGGGCATTGCAAGATCTTAAGTGTGGGAAGGGATTAAATTCTTTCGGATTTTAAAATTTTTTACTTTATACACTTGGTTACCATTAAAAATACTAGTAAAGCAGTAGTTGTATTAGAATCTAGTGCTCTCTGATAATAAAGAACAGCCCTAGTCTTATATACTGACTACCCAATTCTAGTAAAATTTTTCAAAATTTTTAATTAAATGAATTCAAAATCATGTTTATACATATTTATGAACGATAAAACTAGGTTTCAAACACCGAAATTATTGTTACCTCGGAAAGGACATAAATTGAGAAACAAACTAAAATGTTAAAATTCATTTAAAATGGAATAGAGGACGATAAAAAGAAAAATAAAAAGCCAAGTGTGGGAAAATTTACCAAGTTATTTTAAACATATGCCACATATATTTGTAACAAATAACTGAAAATACTTTTGCTTTGAACTAAACTAAACTGTTTTACCCGATGAAAGAAAAGAAGAGATGGATCTACACGATGAATCAATTCCATCATTAAAAGGAAGTAAAGTCTTCCGAAAAAGACACGCGCTTCTTGATTTAGGTCATGAAGTTGTCGTTCAGACCAGCTGTAGGTTGACGAAAAATCTAGAAAAGTCATCACTAAAATCAGCAGGAAATCCACGGACCTCAGCATTAAACAGGGTCGCCAAGTGGTCAGATTTATCCTAACCATGAGAAGGATTTATCTCGTACAATGGGGGGGCACCGTGCAAATTAGCTTGATAAGACTAATGAATCAGATCCCCAGAAAAGGATAATCTCCTTAAAGATTAAAAATCAGCTTTTAAGACTGATATTACTCAATCCTAGAGATTGACCTTAAAGATTGAGAATTACAAACTCATGGAATTCGATGATATCTAAACTCGAGCTTGAACGAGAAAATATTTTGATCAAAATTATAAACCGATTTGTTTTCTGAAAAACCCATTTTCAATGCGTTCATTACCATTGAACGTAAAATCCTAGGAATTCACCTGGAATTCATTAGGTCACCTGAACTAAATCGGGTGTCAACCGTAAGAACGATGGTTGCATAACATGGTCAAAGACAGGACTTTGTGCCAAACCGACAAATTATAAGGGTGAGCTTTACTATTGCTCCTACCAAGGATAGTAATTGCGTCCGACACGTTATAGACCATAATCAAAAGCATGTCACGGGACATTGCCTTAACAGTTGCTTGTTCAACGCTTTCCTTTACAACCGGACGGTAGTTTGCCGAAAGGTAATATACGGAACAAGTAAACTGGACGTGTTGCTTTCCAAATACAAGGTTAGCAAGTGGGTGACACAAAACCGCAAGTTTTGAGCTAAAATTTTCAAATCTGAAACCCACCAAACCCACAAAAATATTTTGCAAACACCGGTAAAGGGTTATTCCGGAAAACTTATCTAGGGTAAAAACTAGATTTCAAAAGATCAAATGTTTTCATAAAGATCCAATTTCCTTAATGGATCTAAATTTTTATAGTCATGTGGGACTGTAAACCATATCGTTACTTCCATTGTTTATACCGCCGTATAGAAATCACTGATGTACAAAGTGTGAAGAATAAAGAAGTGATTCTAGTATTTCAAGACAATATTGCTTGAGGACAAGCAACGCTCAAGTGTGGGAATATTTGATAATGCTAAAAACGAACATATATTTCATAGCATTATTCCTCAAGAAAGACAAGCTTTTAGTTGCAATTGTTCTATTTACAAGTGATATTCGTTTAAATAATAAAAGGTGAAGACAAAAGGCAGATTCGACAAATTTAAGACAAAAAGGTCCAAAGAGCTAAAAAGTACAAGATACAATCAAAAAGGTTCAAAATATTGATGAGGAACGTCTCAAAATGACAAGAGTACAAGTTACAAGACGCAAAGTACACGATATAAAATAATACGCGAGGACGTCCGAAAATCCGGAACCGGGACCTGAGCCAAGAAGAAACGCCCGACGCAACAGACCAAAAATATCTAGTCTACTATGCACAAGAATATAATATAATATATATATAATTATATATAATTATATATTATATATATTATTATTATTATATTACGTCGGCAAGAAGAAAACAAAAGTAGTTGGCTGAATCCAGGGTGGCCATGCGACTCGCATGGCCAGAAGCACAAAACCATGCGAGTCGCATGGTGTGAGATTGCTGGTCAGGTCCTATAAATAGCCAGTTTTCTGACGAGTTTTATTATCCTTTTTCTCTTCCTCTTCATAAGTAATATATATTTATATTTATAATTTATATTTTAATTTTAATTATAATTCTAATAATAAGGGTATGTTAGCGAATGTTGTAAGGGTGTAAGTCGAAATTCTGTCCGTGTAACGCTACGCTATTTTTAATCATTGTAAGTTATGTTCAACCTTTTTATATTAATGTCTCGTAGCTAAGTTATTATTATGCTTATTTAAAACGAAGTAATCATGATGTTGGGCTAATTACTAAAATTGGGTAATTGGGCTTTGTACCATAATTGGGGTTTGGATAAAAGAACGACACTTGTGGAAACTAGACTATGGGCTATTAATGGGCTTTATATTTGTTTAACTAAATGAAAGTTTGTTAATGTTAATATAAAGATTTACAATTGGGCGTCCCTATAAATTACCATATACACTCGATCGGACACGATGGGCGGGGTATTTATATGTACGAATAATCGTTCATTTAACCGGACACGGGAATGGATTAATAGCCACTAGAATAATTAAAACAGGGGTGAAATTACATTCAAGGGTAATTGGTGTAATTGTTAACAAAGTAGTAAAACCTTGGTTTACACGCAGTCGATAACCTGGTGTATTCATTAAACAAAGTATTAAAACCTTGTTACAATTCGAATCCCCAATTAGTTGGAATATTTATCTTCGGGTATAATAATAATTTGACAAGGACACTTGCAATTTATATTTATGACTGATGGACTGTTATGGACAAAAACCAGACGGACATATTGAATAATCCAGGACAAAGGACAATTAACCCAAGGGCATAAAACTAAAATCAACACGTCAAACATCATGATTACGGAAGTTTAAATAAGCATAATTCTTTTATTTCATATTTAATTTCCTTTATTTTATATTTAATTGCACTTCTAATTATCGCACTTTTATTTATTGTTATTTTATTTAATCGCACTTTTAATTATCGTACTTTTAATTATCGCAATTTAATTTTATCGCATTTTTATTATTCGCAATTTCATTATCGTTATTTACTTTACGCTTTAATTTAAAGTCTTGTATTTATTTTATATTTTACATTAGGTTTTAACTGCGACTAAAGTTTTAAAATCGACAAACCGGTCATTAAACGGTAAAAACCCCCCTTTATAATAATAATATTACCTATATATATATTTGTATTTTTATAAAAGTTAACTAATATAGCGTTGAGCTTTGCTTAAAGATCTCCCTGTGGAACGAACCGGACTTACTAAAAACTACACTACTGTACGATTAGGTACACTGCCTATAAGTGTTGTAGCAAGGTTTAAGTATATCCATTCTATAAATAAATAAATATCTTGTGTAAAATTGTATCGTATTTAATAGTATTTTCTGCTAAAATTATAAACTATTTTATATACACCTCGCGAAACATCAGGGTCCCTATATCTTTTAAACATGTCAGACCAAATTTCTTTAGCATATCTTTGATATATTTATCCTGACTTATAAAAATTCCATCATCAAGTTGTTTAATTTGCAATCCTAAAAAGTGTTGTAAGTCTCCTTGTAAGCTCATTTCATATGTCTTTGACATAAGTTTTGAAAAATCTTGACAATGTTTCTCATTTTCAGATCCATAAATAATATCATCCACATATATCTGTACCAGCAAGAGATCACCATCTGTCTCTTTTGAGAACATAGTGGTATCAATTGTTCCAACTTTAAAACCTATACCAGTGAGATGCACATGAAGTGTCTCATACCATGCTCTTGGAGCCTGTTTGAGGCCATAAAGAGCTTTGTCTAGCTTGTAGACATGGTCTGGATATTTACTGCTTACAAAACCAGGAGGCTGTTTGACATAAACTTCTTCTTGCAGCTTCCCATTTAGAAATGCAGATTTAACATCTATCTGGAATACCCTAAAGTTCATCTTAGTAGCATATGCCAAGAATAGTCTGATAGCTTTCATCCTAACCACTGGAGCATAAGTCTCTCCATAATCCAATCCTTCTTCCTGTTTGAACCCTTGAGCTACCAATCTAGCTTTGTTTCTGATCACAATCCCATCTTCATCCATCTTGTTCTTGAAGACCCACTTGGTACCAATGATTTTCTTAGTTTCATCATCAGGTTTATGTACCAATGTCCAAACCTTATTCCTATCAAAATGGGAGATCTCTTCTTGCATAGCTCCTGCCCAGCTTGGATCTTTGATTGCTTCATCAGGACATTTAGGTTCAATGGTAGACATAAAATTTACATGCATACAGAAATTGCTGGTTGCATGCCTTCTTGTTTTAACACCACTAGCCAGATTACCAATAACTTGCTCAATTGGATGCTCTTTTGTCCATCTAGTGTTATGAACAGGTGAGCTTGTCATGGAACACACAGCATCTTGATCATCAGTTGGTTCAAAGGTATGAGCAGCAGTTGGAGACAGTTGTTCAGTATTAATGAAACCAGTACCAGCTTGTGATCCTTCAGAATCAGTAGACCTATGATCAAGTTGTAGGACATCAGTAGTGTAACAACCCTGATTTTTCTGTTACTTTCGTTAACTTTCCGTTAGTTTATTTAACGGAGATTATTTAACTTTTATGCGTTTACGTGTATTAAATGCGTACTTGATCTTCGGAGGGTTTTAATAATTGATATGGGTTGATATTAGTTCAAATAAATATTTCGAATAATGAAATACGATAAAAACGATATGATTTCGATAAAAGCTTTTTGAGCAACGAAACGCTCAGGTTTATTTTAATAATTAATTTTATTAATTATCAACTTTTTAAAATATTTAATTTATTGGGTTTTTAATAAATTAGACAATTGGTTGCGTTTAACGATCGGGTTAGCGTTCCGGGCCTTTGGTACGACAAAACGACACTTAAAATGGACCACGAATATGCGCTTTTGCAAAACGAGAGCCCGGGAACCCTTCCCAAGTGGGCCACGGCCGTGAACCCCCTCCCCACCCTTTTATTATTTAAATTTTGCAACTTGGAGGACTTAAGTGTCAATTAGTGGAACTAGGGCTAGATATATAAGGCTTGAGTTAAACCTAATTTAGTCATAATTCCCTCACAAGAAAATTAAGCAGTCGATCTCCCTCTCTCTCCCTCTTTCACGTCGACCATCACCACCATCATCATACCATTCAATTTTAATTTTTAGAGCAAGCCTTGAACACGAAAGTTACAATTCTCGATCTCCTATACGCGTTGGTATAATTCTTTTAGCTATCCAAGGTATAATTGCATAAACCCTAATTCTTAAAAATCTGATTTTTATAAAGTTTCATAGTTATGTTGTCAATTGCTCAAGTCTATACGCATACGTGTTAATTGTAATCGTTATTTTGATTGTTTGATGCGCTAGGGTTTAAAAACAAATTTGTATTTGTTTGATCAGAAAAATTAAGTTTCTCAAATGTTAATTATTATGTTATAATCAGATTCCTTGCGAAAAACTATTGAGTTTAGGCTTTGGATTCGCTTGATTTCGTTTCCGTATGATTAAGTTATGTCGATTTGAATTATCGTTGTGTTTTTGTTGCTTGATCAGAAATCTGGTATTGATAGAAAATGAATTGGCATGCGAGACTTATACCACTGGAAATATAATTTAAAAATACTCAATTTAGACTAGGATATCATGTCTTTTGCTTATGTATAGACCGAGTTATGCTAGAATTAGTGTAAATGAAGTTTTATACAGCACTTGCTTGAAAATAACCTTGTATGATAGAATGTGTTAACTTCTGTGATTAAAGCTCTGCGTATTTGAAAATTAGACAAAAAGTACTTCATCTTTCATGTGGATGTCATGGGCTAATTGTATCTAGATCTTCGGATAATCGTATGCGAATGTGACTAACTAAATGGGAATTGAATCTGTAAATTGAACACGGTTTTGTATTCTGTGGATTTTATACATTGATTGAGAATGTATGCTTCTGGAAAATGAAACCTAACATGATATTTGACTTATTGTTAGTTTATGTCAATCTCTAAAACCTTATGCATTGGGCACAATAAAGCCATACTTTATGTGAATTCTGATTTGAGCTGAAAACTGAATGTTCAACTTGCACGAATAAACTGTACCAATTGGCTAAACAAAAGTTGCTAGATTTTTTATATGTGTTACTTTGATTTTTCCTTGAACTATGGCCACCGGTCTTGTATCAATTTCATGTTCCTAACTCCGGTTATAGCCAAAATGAAATCAGTGCGCGGTCAGAAACTGACTTGGCAAACCGCAAATGTATCCCTTCTGATTCCTGACTTTTAATTGTCGTATGAGTCCCTGGCTAGAGTTTTTGGAATTGATTTTAAGTATATTTATAATCTGGAGTTTGTCATATTTACTTGAATTTTTTTATTATGAGATAATGTGCTAAGCATGCTACGTGTTCATAAATTTTGTGCATGACGATAAACTGAAATTGTGAAAATGATCATTCATGACCTAAAACGTATTGTTTGACTTAGGCTTGACTTATTGACCAATATTTGACACGAACCTACTGCTGTTGACTTTAGTTAACTACTTTGACCAAGTTTGACTTTTGGTTTGACTTCGGTTGACTTTGTTTGACTTGCATGATATAGTTGACTTTTACTTTGAAACGCGTCGAGTCGAGTAATAAGACAACGTACACTATGAAACCACACTTATTTAAGATACATATATTAACCAACCTACATACGTATACTTAGGTTACATTACTCGGGTCTAAACCGTACAAGTCATTTGTCTTTCATTCCGAGCTTATTCGAAGGTGAGTCTACAGTCCCGCTTTTTACATGTTTTCAGGGATGAGAATACATGCTGTTACATTTACGTTTTCAATTACTTTTATATTGACATGAGTACTACACATATGCATACTGAGTTTGTACACAAAGCCTCTAGCTTGAATACTTTTAATACCATCGGTGTAAGCACAATTTAGATGGACGGATCTGTTAGGTTGACAACCTCACCCACTATAAAAGAAGTGGTGCATTTATTTTGAACATTAGATACACTCGTACAGGTGTATAACATTTTAGGAGGTAAAGGCGGGTATAGTGGCATCTATACTCGGGTCATTGCTAGTATTCAGGTGCTCGGTGTATGCAACGATAGAATCTCGTGGTTAAGGAAATCAAACTATTTTTCTGACAACTGTTCTTCTTCAGATACTGTTACATTACTTAAAACCTGTAGATTCACCAACATTATTTGTTGACTTGTTTTTGCGTGTTATTATTCTCAGGTCCTTAAGAGGTATGCTTTCGCTGTGTTTGCTGCATGACTGGCCGTGGAGTCAGCATTTGACTTTAAAAGAACATTATTTACTTTCGCATTTAAAACTTTTACACTGTTTAAATATTGTTGGCTTGTGGTTACGATCATAATAGTGTTTCTATTTTGGGATTATTGACTTGTGTTTTTGAAAGTTAAATTTTTAAATAAAATTAAATGCGATTGCTTTAAACGTCTCATATAAAGGGCGTAACTGTTAAATGTGAGACCGGAATTAACACGCCGTCAGATGGTAATTTGGCGGGGTGTTAAAAGTAGAGCCAGTAGGTCCACTTGGTTTACAAACAGATGAAACAGAATGTTCCATCTCATCATCAGAGAACCCAGCAACATGGATTGGCGAGGGATCTGCAGCTGGTTCCTCTTCATCATCAAGAGCTTGCTGAGTAGGCTCTTCAAACAATAACTCTTCATCTTCTTGACTGGAAGATGAGGCTGGGGCATTTTCATCAAATGTAACATTAATTGATTCTTCAAAATAACCCCTTCTTTTATTGAAAACCCTATATGCCTTTGACATGTTGGAATATCCCAAGAATATACCTTCATCAGCCTTAGCATCAAACTTGCCCAGCTGATCCCTATTGTTTAGAATAAAACAGGGAGTGACAAATACATGAAGAAATGAGATTGAGGGTTTTCTTCCTTTGAGAACTTCATAAGAAGTTTTCTGATATCTTTTCACTATTAAAGATCTATTCTGGGTAAAACATGCAGTGTTCACAGCTTCTGCCCAATATGAATTTTTCAGCCCAGACTCAGCTAATATAGATCTTGCTGCTTCAATGAGAGTTCTGTTTCTTCTTTCTGCAACACCATTTTGTTGAGGTGTTCTCACAGCAGAAAAGTTTTGTGAAATACCTTTATCAGCACAAAATTCTTCTAATGTAGCATTTCTGAATTATGTACCATGATCACTTCTTAGCTGTTTCACCAGTTGCCCATTTAAAAGCTCCATTCTTTTGATAAAGTTGATAATTTCATCAGCAGCTTCACTTTTTTGCTTCAAAAAGAATACCCAGGTGTATCTGGAATATTCATCAACAATAATTAGTGTATACTTCTTCCCACTACAGCTGGCCACATTAACAGGACCAAAAAGATCCATATGAAGTAAATGAAATGGTTTCTCAACAAATGAGATTTGCTTTGATTTGAATGAGGCATGGTGATGTTTTCCTTTTTCACAACCAGGACACAATCTGTCCTTTACATAAGACATGGTGGGTAGCCCAGACACCAAACTTCTACTGGATAATTTATGAATATCTTTGAAGTTGAGATGTGAGAGTCTCTTGTGCCATAACCATTTCAGATTGTCTGCTGCCTTCGAATAGAAATAAGTATCAGTTGTTGTGACTGTTGTGTTCATGTCAATTTGATACATGTTTTCATGACATTTTGCAGTCAGCAGTGGCTTCCCTGTCTTATCAAAAATAGTGCCAATTTTTCTTCTGAATTGGACTATCTTGTTCTTACTTGTCAGTTGGCTTATGCTGAGTAAATTATGTTTAAGCCCAACGACATATGCAACATTTGAGAATGTGACATTCCCATTAGTCAAAGTACTAAAACCCTTCGTGTAACCCAACGAATTATCTCCATACAAAACAACTGGACCATCTTTTTCATGATAGTCCATCAGCAGGGACTTACATCCGGTCATATGTCTCGAACAACCACTATCGAGATACCAGATTTGCTTATTTTGAATGTCCTGCACAGTAGCTAAGAGATTAGTTCTTTTTGGGAACCCATCCAAGGATGGGTTCTGGAAGGGTCATCTTTGATAATCTCTTCCTGTCTGATGGTTTGCTTGAAGAAGCAGCAGCAGACCGGGTTGGGGTAAAAGGACACCGGTTGGCTAAGTGAAACTTGCTGCCACATTTGTAGCATTTTCTCACATTTGGTATCGGTGATGGATCGTACACAGAGTAAAGGGGATCGGGGTGATGTTTGGTTACTGCCTCAATTAGCTGGTCAAGCTTGACTGTAATAATCTCAGTGATAGACAGCTCTTCATTCGAGTCCATTTTTGCTTTTCCCTTAAGGGCAGCTTTCTTCTTGGAACCAGTACCATAGTCATGACGTATTGCTTTGCCTTTATCATTTGACGAGCCAGCGTGGGAAGTTACTGGCTTGTCTACTGAAGCTGATGAGCTAGAAGAAGTTTTTCCTGCTGCCTTGGACTTGCCAGTATTACGTTTGACTGGCTTGTCTGCAGCTACTGGTGGACCAGTAAGTTTGTCATCAGCTGGCTCAGCACAATTGGAACTCGAACACGAAGGGGAATCAGTTGGTTTAATTTTTCTAAGATTATTTTCAGTGATTTCCCTTTTGATACATCTTTCTTTTGGAGTCATGTAGTAGATGCTTGAGGGGTCAGTAGTCTCATCAATTGAGGTACTGGCTTCTCTTGCTTTAACTTCATCCTCCAAAATTTCTTTCATGGCAGGTGGTGGGGACACAGTAGGTCTAACAAACTTATTTGTTAAGACCTTTTTACCCTTAACTATCTTGGCAAAAGTATTTGGCAAGACAGCTTCAGGATCTGTTTCAAGAATTGGGTCCATGAAAGTAACTTCTGCAATAGCAGCAGCAGCAGCATAGTTACCAGCAAAGAAAGCTTCAACTTGGGCAGGCACCTGCTCGTTAACACACTTTGATGTGCGTTGAGCAGATGTACACCACGAAGCGACAACCTTTTTAAGATTATCCAGCTGGTTCTTAACTTCTGCTACCTCAACGTGAAGAGACCTTAAAGCAAAGTTTTGTTTTTCAAGTTTGGAAATATCATCTTTCAAGATTTTAATTTCATCATTTTTGCATTTAAGTTTCTCATTTAAAGATTTGTTGTCAGTTTTCAAAACTTCTTCACGTTTGCTGCCTCTACATAAGTCAACTCTTAGGTAGTCAAACATTTCGGCCTTTTCATTATCAGTATAAGTTCAAAAATTATCAACCTTATACATCAATTCAGTTTTCCATTAAGGAGAATCTCTTTTCTGATCAGTTTCCCTCATATCAGCCAAAAACTTGCTACCACTATCATCCTCATCAGACTCCTTGACCTCCTTAGCTATTAAACACAACTTCTTTTCTGGAGCATAACCAGCACCATCATCATCAGTATCACTATCAGAGGAAGACGACGAGCTGGTTTCATCCCAATCATGATGCTCAGTAACTAGAACCTTTTCTGACTTTTTACCCTTCTTATCAGTCTTAGCACTTTTCTTCATCTGAGCTTTCATAGCTTTGTACTTGTTCTTGTACTTGTCAGCTTTTGAGAAAGAGTTAGCATGTGAAGTTGAAGGTTTCCTGGACATGCATTCAGCAGCAATATGTCCAACCTTCCCACAATTATAACACTCAGATTTAAGACCCTTGACTGACTTGCTGCTATACCTAGCACTCGGTTTCTTACTCCCTTTGTATGACTTGCTGGTTCTATTACGATTGAACCTTTTGAACTGCCTAGCCAGCAAAGCCATACCTTCAGCAAACCCTTCTGCATCACTTTCATCGTCACTGCTTTCTTCAGACCCAGTACCACTATCCACATCACTCTCAGCCGACTCTTCTTCTGCCAACAACTTTTGAACCAATAAAGCCTTTTGAGCTTTCTTTTTAGCAGCAGCAATAAGAGCAGTATCATCTGTCTTAGAAGATTTTGAAGTGGTGGAGGCAGACCTAAAGTTTTCTTTCAAGTTAAGTTCAAATTTAGCCTCTGCCTTCTCATGGTTCCAAAGTGAACTGTAGAGAGAAGACATGTTAAAGTTCTTTAGGGTCTGAGTGGTTCTTAACGGGTCAGTAACAGATTTCCATTTAGTAGGCAGTGAATCTATGAATTTGTTTACTTGTTCAAACTCAGTATAGGTGACATTCAAAGTGATCAGGTCAGCAATCAAGGAGTTAAACCTAATGAAGGTTTGCTTAAGGGTTTCATTCTTGTAGGCAAAGAACATTTCATATTCTCGTTTTAAAGCAATCATTCTGTTCTGCCTAACTTCTCCCATACCCTCATAGGTAACATCTAGATAGTCCAACATAAGCTTGGCGTTTTCTTTTCCCTTAATCAGTTTGAACAGTGGGTTAGGCAAAGTTATAGCTAACAAGGTTCTGATCTTAGGGTCAAGTCCAACACGACGTTTATCCTCAGCATCCCATCTAGAAGGGGTGAGAATAACCTCTCTGCCAGGAACAGCAGGAGTGTCAGCTGTAGCTGGTGCACTACCAATAGTCTCAGTAGGCACAAATGGACCATCTGTGGCAATACCAGACATGAGTGGGTCAATAGACTCAAGGTGAAGCATGAATCTTGCCTTCCAAGTTTCATACTCATCTTCATCAAATTTGGGTGGTCTATTGGATGAGCCATTTTCAAGGTAAGCTGTATTAGAATATGCAGCCATGAGAGTATTCAGATCCAAGATATTAATTATCAAGACTGAAGCTCTGATACCAGTTGTTGGTCCCTTGATAACAACAGGAGTATTGTAGAGGGGGGTGAATACAATTTCTTTTAAGATAACTTAACAGTTAAACTCGATTAGTATTCAAGCATGCAAATAAATAGAGTCACAGGTAATTTTCAACAATTATTCTTTATTGATTGAATCACAAAGAATCACAACTATCCTTGGCAGAATGATAGTTGGTTGATACAGATTACCTAGATTATAGCTAAGAGGTAAACTAACAGCTATTACACGTTTTGACTCTATAAAAATAAACCCACACCACTAGTTGTTACAATAGTGGATAGAACAATTTATAGTAGTCCTATTAACCGTGTAATAGTTCTATTGTCCACTGGTACATAGGATGTCTGTACTTGTGGAGACAACTATATCAGAGAGCATGCTCTCCTCTTTCCTCTTTAGTAGCTATTTGCAGGAACACCCCAATTTGGTTTGGCACCATTATTTGATTATACAAATAGAATGTTGTGTTCCCTAGGTGTTGACAAAGTATAACCCATGTCTGCACATGCGTTAAACTTCTGCATTCCCACATGGTATTGTAAGGTCACTTGTCAGCCGCCGACACGTGTCCTTTTCTGTTCAACTTTGTATTAGACTTCTGTTAAATAGTACCATTGATGTAGACCACTCGGGAAACTACTATGCTTATAATGGAGCATAGCTGTCTTGTGTAGTAAGCTGCATTCCAGCTGTGCTGGTTCTTCATTGCTGAGACACTTCATGTTCTTGATTTGCTGAGTACACATCCTGTGCTGATTGAAAAACACTGTCTACCTTGTGCTGGTACACTGAGCAGCAAACTAAACACTCGACACAGCAATATCTGCTGTCTATACATGAACAAACTTGTGCTGACTGCACATAACATTTTAGTGCAAATAAATTACAGTTTTGTCATAATTAAATGCTTAATTATTTTGGGGACTCAACAAAATGATATCTCGTTGATATAATATAGAGATTTATAATTTGACGTGTTTATATATAACCACATATGCTTGACTGGGTACGGTTGGCGGGATATCTATAAATACTAATAATTATTCATTTGACCGGACACGGGGATGGATTAATAGTCACTGGACTCATTAAAACAGGAGTGGATTACATTCAAGGGTAATTGGTGTAATTGTTAACAAAGTATTAAAACCTTGAATTACACGCAGTCGATAACCTGGTGTATTCATTAAACAAAGTATTAAGACCTTGTTACAGTTTGAATCCCCAATTAGTTGAAAAATTTGACTTCGAGTATAAGGTTAATTTGGTGAAGACTCTCGCATTTTATAATTATGACCGATGGACTATTATGGACAAAACCAGATGGACATATCGAATAATCTAGGACAAAGGACAATTAACCCATGGTAATAAATTAAAATCAACACGCCAAACATCATGATTAAGGAAGTTTAAATAAGCATAATTCCTTTAATTTATATCTCTTCGCACTTTTATTTACCGTCATTTTATTTATCGTACTTTAAATTATCGCACTTTTAATTATTGTACTTTTATTTATCATCATTTACTTTATGTTTTAAATTAAGTTATATTTATATTTAGTATTTTACATTAGGTTTTAATTGTGATTTAAGACATAAAATCGACAAACCGGTCATTAAACGGTAAAACCCCCCTTTATAATAATAATAATACTACTTATATATATATATATATATATATATATATATATATATATATATATATATATATATATATATATATAAATATAGTTTAAAATATATATAGCATTAAACTCAGCTAGCTTCCTGTGGAACGAACCAGACTTACTAAAAACTACACTACTCTACGATTAAGTACACTGCCTATAAGTGTTGTAGCAAGGTTTAGGTATATCCCATTCTATAAATAAATAAATAACTTGTGTAAAATTGTAGCGTATTTAATAGTATTTCGTAGCAAAATATAATCTATTTTGTACTACACCTCACACACATCAAGTATTTTTGGCGCCGCTGCCGGGGACGCCATAGAACGCTATAATTTTTTTTTTAATTTTTAAGCTATTTGTGTAAAAAAATAATTTTATATAAGTTACAAAAATAAAATATATATATATATATATATATATATATATATATATATATATATATATATATATATATATATATATATATATATATATATATATATATATATATATATATATATATCCATATTTTTAAGAGTTTAAATCAAAAAGTTTTTTTTAGTTACAAAAACTAATAAGTTTTTTTATATAAGTTTTTGTTATTTTATATTTTCTATAAAATAAGAAAATAAAAAAACCAAAGTAAAAAAAAATAAAAAAATAAAAGAAATCTGAATCTGCATCAATTTTGGCCTGCATCTCAGCTGAATCTACCTCTCATGTGATCGCATGAGATGAAAGAACAAAACTCATGCGACCGCATGGTATGATCTGACTTGTCCTGATCATTAGTTCGTACGAATTAGGGTTTGTATTATTAATAATTATTATTAATTAATTATAGATTAGGGTTTAATTAAATTATTAATTAATTTTAGTTTTAATTTAAGTTGTTTTGTAATTTAAGTTTATTTAGTTTTGTAAAACTAATATTTTTATAGAATAAATAATATAAAAATAATATTTTTATAAAAATTGTACTTTTATAAACTTTAAGTTTTATTTTTATATTTCGTATCTTTTTAATCGTTTAATTCGTAATTTGTATTTTTATCGTTCGTACCTAGTTTTAGGTAATAGATTTTGACGTAGTAATTTTATATTTCTAAATCTTTAGGGTTTGCCGTAAAATCCCTTAAGAGCTTTTTCTTTAGATTAAGATTTAGGCGCTTTAGAATTTTACGACGTCGCTTATCGCCTTAGTTTTAAATAAATTTTAGTGCCTTTTAAGTTACAGCCATTTTGGATATAGAATTTCTTTTAAGCTTTAATTCCTTTAGATGCAATCTTTAATTTTTAGTTTATAGACTTTAAAGTTTCGACTCTTTACTTTCTTATTCTTATTTTTTGACCTTTTATTTTTCGACGTTTTTCGACGCACTCTTTTTCTTTCTCATTTCTACGCTCTAGTTTTTAGGACATAGATTTTATCTTTAAAATTTTGACGAAAACTTATTTTAAGCGGTTAAATTGATAGACATCCAAAATTTTCTGGTTCGTAGTAATAGTTGGATTTGTTAGTAGCGAGTTGTGGGCTTCCGATTTAAAGGATCCTGGCTACCTGCTGCATCTATTGGCTATTCGAAACGTGGGCAAAATTAGAAATGTCTATTAATTTGATAACTTATATAATTTTTTATTTTTATTTTTATAACTAATAGGATATTCTGTGAATGCACCGAGCAAAACGTTCACCACCTTTCATACGTTCACCACCTGTAACTCGATCAAGACATCTAGCCAACATTGTCACCGTTGATTTTTCTTTAGAATCATCATATAGTCGACCAAGTACTCCAATTCAAATTTTCGATAATCCATTTTTTGAACCCGACTTCACAATTGAGAACCCGGAGGATATTCAAGGACAATTCAGAGATCCTGAACCGCTAATCATTCCTCCTGAACCACAAATCATTCAACCAGAGATTGTCGAGGAAGAAACCATTAAATCAGAATCCTCTAGTGATTCAGATTCAACAAATTCAATCATGTAAAATCAAGAACCTCTAAGTATGGAAGATCGAATGAGAGCTACACGCACTGGCCAAGGTCACGCAATTACTCAACTAGACATTAATGCACCAGATTATGAAATCAAAGGAAAAATCCTACACATGGTAACTAATCAATGCCAATTTAGTGGTGCGCTGAAGGAAGATCCAAACGAACATCTTCGTACCTTTAATAGGATCTGTACTCTATTCAAAATCAGAGAAGTTGAGGATGAACAGATCTATCTCATGTTATTTCCCTGGACTTTAAAGGGAGAAGCCAAAGAATAGTTAGAATCGTTACCTGAAGGGGCGATTGATACATGGGATGTTTTAGTTGAGAAATTTCTTAAAAGATTCTTTCCGGCATCTAAAGCCGTGAGACTTCAAGGAGAAATTGTTACGTTCACATAAAAGCCAAATGAAACTCTATATGAGGCGTGAACAAGATTTGGAAAGTTGTTGAGAGGATGTCCTCAACATGGTTTAGACACTTATCAAATAGTACAAATATTCTACCAAGGATGCGACATTACTACACGAAAAGACATCGACATAGCAGCTGGTGGTTCCATTATGAAGAAAACCGCAACTGAAGCTTACAAAATTATTGATAACACAGGCTTCCACTCACATGAGTGGCATCAAGAAAAATACATCGTTAGATCATCTAAAGCGGCTAGAGCCGATTCTAGCCATGACTTTGATTCCATTTCCGCAAAGTCAGATGCTTTCGAAAGACGAATGGAAAAGATGACTAAAGATATTCAGGCAATACGAATTAGTTGTGAATAGTGTGGAGGACCACATTTGACAAAAGATTATCTCAGTATTGAACAAACAATGGAACAAAGAGAGAATGTTTCATACATGAACCAAAGGCCTGGAAATAATTATCAGAATAATTAACAACCGCCAAGACCAAACTACAATCAAAATCAGAATTATAACCGAAATATTCCATACAACAACCAACAAGGTCCTAGCAATCAACAAGTATCCAATAATACTTACAACAAGCAAAGACCTATTTTTCCAAATAAACAACCACAAACCGATGATAAAAAGCCAAATTTAGAAGATATGATGTCGAAGCTAGTTAAATCTCAAACGTAGTTTTTCACATCTTAGAAACAAACTAATGAATAAAATGCTCAAGCATTTAGAAATCAACAAGATTCAATCCAAAATCTGGAACAAGAAGTAAGCAACCTAGCAAGGTTGATAGGTGAAAGAAAACCGGGGATTCTACCCAGCGATACAAATGCTAACCCCCGAAATGAAACAGCTAAAGCCATTACCACAAGAAGTGGTATTACACTTAAACCACCTGAAATACATGTAATTTCTGATGACTCTATTCCTACTACACAAGCACCACAGCCTGAGCAAGATAAGAAAAAAGAACCGGTAGTTGAAAAGGTTAATGAAGATAACACAGTTAAGGCAAAGTCTTATGTTAAACCATACCAACCACCGCTTCCTTACCCGAGTAAAATGAGAAAAGAAAGACTTGAAGCCGAGCAATCCAAATTCTTGGATATGTTTAAACAAATAAATGTCAATCTTCCTTTCATTGATTTGATTTCAGGAATACCAAGATATGCTAAATTCTTGAAAGATCTAATCACAAATAGAAAGAAAATGGAAGAACTCTCGGCTGTTACAATGAATGCTAATTGTTCTGCAGTGCTGTTGAATAAACTACCAGAAAAACTCTCTGATCCAAGAAGTTTTACAATTTCATGTTTTCTGGGTAGTCCTAGTTCAATAGAAGCAATGGCAGACTTAGGTGCTAGTATAAATTTAATGCCGTATTCACTATATGCTAAACTAGACCTTGGAGAATTGAAACCAACAAGAATAAGCATACAACAAGCCGATCGATCAGTAAAATATCCTAGAGGGATAATGGAAAATATGCTAGTTAAAGTTGGTACTTTAGTATTTCCAGTAGATTTTGTTATTCTGGACATGGAAGAAGATTCTCGAGTTCCTCTCATATTAGGAAGACTATTCTTAAACACGGCTAAAGCAATAATAGACGTGTTTGGTAAGAAACTGACCCTAAGTATAGAGGACGAAAGTGTTACCTTTTCTGTTGATAGAGCCATGCAACAACCGCAATCTACAGATGATACATGTTATTATATTCAAACTATAGATTCACATGCAGAATTGTTACAAGAATTTCCAGAATTACAAGGAACAGGAGAATGTTCTTTAGGAGAAGGAACTGTACCAGTTGATGAAGCTGAAATGTTACCTACACTTATGGCTAATGAATATGAACCAACAACAGAAGAACTTCAAATGCTAAAAGAGGAAGACAGATATCGATACAAATCATCGATAGAAGAACCACTAATATTAGAGTTAAAGCCACTTCCAAACCATTTAGAATACGCTTATTTACATGGTGAATCTGAATTACCTGTAATAATATCATCTTCTCTTACGGAAAATGAAAAATCTCAACTCATTTCTGTGCTAAAAGCTCATAAACCAGCTATTGCATGGAAGATTCATGACATTAAAGGTATAAGTCCTTCGTATTGCACACATAAAATCCTTATGGAAGAAGGTCATAAAACCTATGTGCAACGCCAACGAAGACTAAATCCTAATATGCAAGATGTTGTTAAGAAAGAAATTATTAAACTGCTAGATGCAGGTTTAATTTATCCAATCTCTGATAGTCCATGGGTAAGCCCAGTTCAATGTGTGCCTAAGAAGGGTGGCATGACTGTCATCACAAATGAAAAAGATGAGCTTATTCCTACTAGGACCGTAACAGGATGGCGTGTCTGTATTGATTATAGAAAATTAAATGACACCACCAGAAAAGATCACTTTCTCTTACCTTTCATTGATCAAATGTTAGAAAGGTTAGCTGGAAACAGTTACTATTGTTTTCTTGACGGTTTCTCTGGATATTTTCAAATTCCAATCGCACCCGAGGACCAAAAGAAAACCACATTCACGTGCCCTTATGGTACTTTTGCTTACAAACACATGCCATTTGGACTTTGCAACGCCCCTGCAACCTTTCAAAGATGCATGATGGCAATTTTTCACGACATGATAGAAGAATGCATGGAAGTTTTCATGGATGACTTTTCAGTCTTCGGTGATACTTTTGAAACATGTCTAGTTAATCTTGAACGAATGCTTATTAGATGCGAGCAATCAAATCTAGTACTTAACTAGGAGAAATGCCATTTCATGGTTAAAGAAGGCATCGTTCTTGGTCATAAAATTTCAAAGGAAGGAATTGAAGTGGATAGAGCTAAAATAGATGTAATTGTTAAACTTCCCCATCCCACCAATGTTAGAGGAGTTAGGAGTTTTCTAGGGCATGCCGGTTTTTACCGACGTTTCATAAAATATTTTTCTAAAATTGCCACTCCTATGAATAAACTCCTTGAAAAGGATGCTCCATTCATCTTTTCGGATGAATGCATCTAATCTTTTAATATTCTTAAAGAAAAACTCACTAATGCACCGATCATGATAACTCCAAATTGGAATCTGTCATTTGAACTCATGTGTGATGCGAGTGATTATGCAATGGGAGTCGTTTTAGGACAAAGGATTGAAAAACGATTTCAACCTATCTATTACGCTAGTAAGACGTTACAAGGAGCACAAACGAATTACACAACTACTGAAAAAGAACTCCTTGCTATTGTATTTGCTTTTGACAATTTTCGTTCATATCTCGTTCTAGCTAAAACGGTGGTTTATACCGACCATTCTACTCTTAGATACCTATTTTCGAAACAAGATGCCAAACCACGATTAATCTGTTGGATCTTACTCTTACAAGAGTTCGATATTGAGATCCGAGACAAAAAGGGAGCAGAAAATCTCGCAGCTGATCATCTTTCTCGTCTTGAAAATCCTGAATTAGAAGTTCTAAATGAATCGGCTATACCAGATAACTTTCCTGATGAATATCTTTTGAAGATCGATTATAATGAAATTCCATGGTTTGCAGACAATGCAAACTACTTAGTATATGGATTCCTTGAAAAAGGGTTGTCGTACCAAAAACGAAAGAAATTCTTTAGTGATATAAAACACTATTTTTGGGAAGATCCACATTTATTCAAAAGTTGTCCCAATGGAATAATACGCCGATGTGTATTCGGAGATGAAGCTAGTCAAATCTTAAACCATTGTCACACAGGACCAACAGGAGGGCATTATGGGCCTCAACTTACAGCAAGAAAAGTCTACGATGATGGATTCTATTGGCCTACAATTTTCAAAGACGCACACCTTCTTTGTAAATCCTGTGATGCATGTCAAAGGGCCTGAAAAATAAGTCAACGTGATGAAATGCCACAAAATGTCATTCAAGTATGTGAAGTATTTGACGTTTGGGGTATTGACTTTATGGGTCCATTTCCAAAATCTCATAATAATCTCTACATTCTCGTAGCCATTAATTATGTATCTAAATGGGCGGAAGCACAAGCTCTTCCAACTAACGATGCACGAGTTGTAGTCAAATTCCTAAAACGTATTTTTGCTAGGTTCGGAACACCGAAAGCTTTAATAAGTGATCGGGGTACTCATTTTTGTAATAATCAACTTGAGAAAGTTCTCAAAAGATATGGAGTAACTCATAAAATCTCAACCGCTTATCATCCACAGACAAGTGGACAAGTTGAAAACACCAACCGAGCTTTAAAACGTATTCCAGAGAAACCTGTAGGATCAAATCTGAAGGAATGGTCCATGAAATTAGAGGATGCACTCTGGGCTTTTAGAACAGCCTACAAAACTCCAATTGGCACCACACCTTTTAAACTCGTTTACGGAAAAGCATGTCACCTTCCAGTAGAAATTGAGCACAAAGCATTTTGGGCTTTGAAGACATGTAATCTTGATTTACATGAAGTCGGACGTCCACGGTTAAGTCAACTAAACGAATTAGAAGAATTAAGACATGTGATAATGCTAAAAACGAACATATATTTCATAGCATTATTCCTCAAGAAAGACAAGCTTTTAGTTGCAATTGTTCTATTTACAAGTGATATTCGTTTAAATAATAAAAGGTGAAGACAAAAGACAGATTCGACGAATTGAAGACGCAAACGACCAAAAAGCTCAAAAGTACAAAAGACAATCAAAGAGGTTCCAATTATTGATAAAAAAACGTCTCGAAATTACAAGAGTACAAGATTCAAAACGCAAAGTACAAGATATTAAATTGTACGCAAGGACGTTCGAAAATTCGGAACCGGGACCAGAGTCAACTCTCAACGCTCGACGCAACGGACTAAAAATTATAAGTCAACTATGCACATAAATATAATATAATATATAATTAATTATATTAATTATATATATATTATATTTATAAATAAAAACCGTCGGCAGAGAAAGACTCCAAAGTTGTGAGCTGTAATTTCAATCTCCGCGACTCGCGGAGTTTGAAGGCAAAAATGCCGCGAGTCGCGGAGCCCCAAAAGTCGAAAATCCCTATAAAAGCAAACGAATTCTGATCGCAAAAATTACCTAATATCTATCTCTCTCTCAATATATACGTAATATATATATATATATAATTTATATTTTAATTTTAATTTTAATTTTAAATCCTAATAATAAGGGTATGTTAGCGAATGTTGTAAGGGTGTAAGTCGAAATTCTGTCCGTGTAACGCTACGCTATTTTTAATCATTGTAAGTTATGTTCAACCTTTTTATATTAATGTCTCGTAGCTAAGTTATTATTATGCTTATTTAATCTGAAGTAATCATGATGTTGGGCTAATTACTAAAATTGGGTAATTGGGCTTTGTACCATAATTGGGGTTTGGACAAAAGAACGACACTTGTGGAAATTAGACTATGAGCTATTAATGGGTTTTATATTAACTAAACAATACCTTGTTAATTTAATATACAAACTTATAATTCGACGTATTTATATATAACCACATACGCTTGACTGGGTACGGTGGGCGGGATATCTATAAATACCAATAATTATTCATTTTACCGGATACGGAACTGGATTAATAGTTAATAAACTTGTTGAAACAGGGGTGAATTACATTCAAGGGTAATTGGTGTAATTGTTAACAAAGTAGTAAAACCTTGGTTTACACGCAGTCGATAACCTGGTGTATTCATTAAACAAAGTATTAAAACCTTGTTACAATTCGAATCCCCAATTAGTTGGAATATTTGACTTCGGGAATAAGAATAATTTGACGAAGGCTTTCGCTCTTTATATTTATGACTGATGGACTATTATGGACAAATCCGTATGGACATATTAAATAATCCAGGACAAAGGACAATTAACCCATGGGCATAAAACTAAAATCAACACGTCAAACATCATGATTACTGAAGTTTAAATAAGCATAATTCTTTTATTTCATATTTAATTTCCTTATTTTATATTTAATTGCACTTTAAATTATCGCAAGTTTATTTTATCGCACTTTTATTATTCGCAATTTCATTATCATTATTTACTTTATGCTTTAATTTAAGTCTTGTATTTATTTTTAATATTTTACATTTGGTTTTAACTGCGACTAAAGTTTTAAAATCGACAAACCGGTCATTAAATGGTAAAAACCCCCTTTATAATAATAATATTACTTATATATATATTTGTATTTTTATAAAAGTAAACTAATATAGCGTTAAGCTTTGTTTAAAGATTTCCCTGTGGAACGAACCGGACTTACTAAAAACTACACTACTGTACGATTAGGTACACTGCCTATAAGTGTTGTAGCAAGGTTTAAGTATATCCATTCTATAAATAAATAAATATCTTGTGTAAAATTGTATCGTATTTAATAGTATTTCCTGTAAAAATATAAGCTATTTTATATACTACCCCGCTGCACATCAAGTTATTTTTTGGCGCCGCTGCCGGGGAACTCTCTTAAAAGCCGGAAGCGCAACGCTAATATAAAAAAAAATTTATGTATTTTTAAGATTTTATTAAATATTTAAGTTTTATAAAGTTTCTTTATTTTTATTTTATAAAAATATAAGTTTTATTTAAGTATTTTTAAAACATAAAATCAAAAACCGAAAAAAAATATATATATAATTCTAGTTTTAAGATTTTTATTTATAAAATTATAAAATATTTCTATTTTAATTTTTAGATATAAGTTTTTATTATATAAATACTTTTATTAAAACAGAAAATTAAAAACAGAAATTAAAAAAAAAAAACGCGTAAATTTTAAACTGTTTCAGAGTTGAATTTCTGAACCCCGCGACTCGCGGGGTTTGCAGCTTTGAGAACCGCGACTCGCGGAGTTTCTCTGACACCGACAGAAACCCTAAACTGCATTTATTACGGATTATTATTAATTATAATTATTATTTAACCCTAATTATTATTATTATTATAATTAGTTTTAATTTAAGTTTTATTTAATTTATATTTTAGTTTAATTAGTTTAATTAAATTATAAAATTAGTAGTTTTAATAAATAAATAATATAAAAATAATATTTTTATAAAAATTGTACTTTTTACAACTTTTTGTATATTTTTATATTTTGTCCCTTTTTAATCGTTTTAACGTAATATTTGTATTTTTTGCTCATATTTAATTTTAAACTTAGTTTTTGCCATAGTCATTTTTACTCCTAGATTTTTAGGCTTTGCCGTAGAATTCCTTAAGTGCTTTTTCTCTAGACTAAGATTTAGGTACTTTAGAATTTTGCGACGCCTTTTTAAGTTTTAGTTTCTTTTTAAGTTAATTCCATTTGGGATTTAGTTTTTCTTGTAAGGTTTAATATTTTTAGACACCTTTTACTATGTATCAATTATCATTCCAATTAGTAATCTCAATTTGCGATTATAATTTTAAGTTAGTTGTAGTAATAAGGTTAGGTTAGTCAAGTATTTTTAAGTTTTATAAGTTTCTTTTATTTTTCCGTCACCTTTTATTTTTCAACCATTTTTCTTTTTCGACCTTTTCCGACGAACTCTTTTTCTTTCTTATTTCTCGCTATTCTAGTTTTAGGACATAGATTTTTATTCTACTTCTTATCTAAATTTCTTAAAATTACGAAAATTTATTTTAAGTGGTTAAATTAATAGACATCAAAATTTTCTAGTTCGTCGTAATAGTTGGATTTGTACGTGGACCGGGTTATTGGAGCCAAACAGTCCTCAATTATATTGAGACCAAACAAATCCTGCCCCTCTGCTGCATCTTTTGGCTATTCGAAACGTGGGCAAAATCAGAAAAGTCTATTGGTTGGATAACTTATTATAATTTTTCTTTCCTTTTAAAAACTAATAGGATATTCAGTGAATGCACCGAGCAAGACGATCACCACCTTTTGTACGTTCACCACCTGTAACTAGATCAAGACATTTAGCAAATATTACTGCCGTTGATTTTTCTTTAGAATCGTCATCCAGTCGACCAAGTACTTCAGTTCAAATTTCCGATAATCCATTTTTTGAATCCGACCTCACAATTGAGAATCCGGAGAATATTCAGGAACTGTTCGTAGATCCTGAACCACTAAACTTTCCTCCGGAGCCACCAATCATTCAAACAGAGATTGTTGAGGAACGAACCATTAAATCAGAATCATCTAGTGATACCGATTCAACAAATTCAATTATGGAGAATCTGGAACCTTTAAGTATGGAAGACCGAATGAGAGCTAAACGCACTGGCCAAGGTCACGCAATTACTCATCCAGACATTAATGCGCCAGATTATGAAATCAAAGGTCAAATTCTACACATGGTGACTAATCAATGCCAATTTAGTGGTGCGCCGAAGGAAGATCCAAATGAACATCTACGTACCTTTAATAGGATCTGCACACTATTTAAAATCCGAGAAGTGGAGGATGAACAGATATATCTCATGTTATTTCCCTGGACTTTAAAGAGAGAAGCCAAAGATTGGTTGGAATCGTTACCTGAAGGAGCGATCGACACATGGGATGTTTTAGTTGACAAATTTCTTAAACAATTCTTTCCTGCATCTAAAGCCGTAAGACTTCAAGCAGAAATTGTTACGTTTACACAGAAACCGAATGAAACTCTATATGAGGCGTGGACTAGATATGGAAAGTTATTAAGAGGATGTCCGCAACATGGTTTAGACACCTGTCAAATAGTACAAATATTCTACCAAGGATGGAACATCACTACAAGAAAAGACATAGATATGGCAGCTGGTGGTTCTATTATGAAGAAAACCGAAACTGATGCTTACAAAATTATTGATAACACTGCTTCCCACTCACATTAGTGGCACCAAGAAAAAGATATCATTAGATCATCTAAAGCAGCTAGAGCCGATTCTAGCCATGACTTAGATTCCATTTCCGCAAAGATAGATGCTGTGGAGAGACGAATGGAAAAGATGACTAAAGATATTCACTCAATACGAATTAGTTGTGAGCAGTGTGGAGGACCACATTTGACAAAAGATTGTCTCAGTATTGAATTAACAATGGAACAAAGAGAGAATATTTCATCCATAAACCAAAGGCCTGGAAATAATTATCAGAATAATTATCAACCGCCAAGACCAATTTACAATCAAAACCAGAATTATAACAGAAATATTCCATACAACAACCAACAAGGTCCTAGCAATCAACAAGTATCCAATAATACTTACAACCAGCAAAGACCTAATTTTCAAAACAAACCACCACAACAAACCGATGATAAAAAGCCGAATTTAGAAGATATGATGACGAAGCTAGTTGAAACTCAAACGCAGTTTTTCACATCTCAAAAACAAACCAATGAACAAAATGCTCAAGCATTTAGAAATCAACAAGCTTCTATTCAAAATCTGGAACAAGAAGTAAGTAACCTAGCAAGGTTAATAGGTGAAAGAAAACCGGGAAGTCTACCTAGTGATACAAATGCTAACCCCCGGAATGAAACAGCTAAAGCCATTACCACAAAAAGTGGTACAACACTTAAACCACCGGAAATACCTGTAACTTCTGATGAAACTATTCCTACTCCACAAGAACCACAACCTGATCAAGATAAGGAAAAAGAACCGGTAGTTGAAAAGGTTAATGAAGATAACACAGTCAAGGATAAACCTTATGTTAAACCATATCAACCACCACTTCCTTATCCGAGTAAAATGAAGAAAGAGAAACTTGAAGCCGAGCAATCCAAATTCTTGGATATGTTTAAACAGATAAATGTAAATCTTCCTTTCATTGATGTGATTTCAGGAATGCCTAGATATGCTAAATTCTTGAAAGATCTAATCTCAAATAGAAAGAAAATGGAAGAACTCTCGGCTGTTACTATGAATGCTAATTGTTCAGCAGTGCTGTTGAATAAGATACCAGAAAAATTATCTGATCCAGGAAGTTTCACAATTCCATGTTTTCTGGGTAGTCTTAGTTCAATAGAAGCATTGGCAGACTTAGGTGCTAGTATAAATTTAATGCCATATTCACTATACGCTAAACTAGACCTTGGAGAATTGAAACCAACCAGAATAAGCATACAACTAGCCGATAGATCAATAAAATATCCTAGAGGGATAATGGAGAACATGCTAGTTAAAGTTGGTACTTTAGTATTTCCAGTAGATTTTGTTGTTTTGGACATGGAAGAAGATTCTCAAGTTCCTCTCATATTAGGAAGACCATTCTTAAACACGGCTAAAGCAATGATAGACGTGTTCGGTAAGAAACTGACCCTAAGTATAGAGGATGAGAGTGTTACCTTTTCAGTTGATAGAGCAATGCAACAACCACAATCTGCAGATGATACATGTTATTATATTCAAACTATAGATGCACATGCAGAATTATTAGAAGAATTTCCAGAATTACAAGGAACAGGAGAATGTTCTTTAGGAGAAGGTAATGAACCAATTGATGAAGCTGAAATGTTAGCTACACTAATAGCTAATGGATATGAACCAACAACAGAAGAAATTCAAATACTAAAAGAAGAAGACAGATATCGATACAAATCATCGATAGAAGAACCTCCGAAATTAGAGTTAAAGCCACTTCCAAACCATTTGGAATACACTTATTTACATGGTGAATCTGAATTACCTGTAATAATATCGTCTTCTCTTACTGAAAATGAGAAATCACAACTCATTTCTGTGTTGAAAGCTCATAAACCAGCCATTGCATGGAAGATTCATGATATTAAAGGGATAAGTCCTTCGTATTGCATACATAAAATCCTTATGGAAGAAGGTCATAAAACGTATGTGCAACGCCAACGAAGACTAAATCCTAATATGCAAGATGTAGTTAAGAAAGAGATTATTAAACTGCTAGACGCAGGTCTAATTTATCCAATCTCTGATAGTCCATGGGTAAGCCCAGTTCAATGCGTGCCTAAGAAGGGTGGCATGACTGTCATTACAAATGATAAAAATGAGCTTATTCCTACTAGGACCGTAACAGGATGGCGTGTGTGTATTGATTATAGAAAATTAAATGACGCCACCAGAAAAGATCACTTTCCCTTACCTTTCATAGATCAAATGTTGGAAAGATTAGCCGGAAATAGTTACTATTGTTTTCTAGATGGATTTTCCGGATATTTTCAAATTCCAATAGCACCCGAGGACCAAGAGAAAACCACATTCACGTGCCCTTATGGTACTTTTGCTTACAAACGCATGCCATTTGGACTTTGCAACGCCCCTGCAACCTTTCAAAGGTGTATGATGGCGATTTTTCACGACATGATAGAAGAATGCATGGAAGTATTCATGGATGACTTTTCAGTCTTCGGTGATACATTTAAATCATGTTTAGTTAATCTGGAACGAATGCTAATTAGATGCGAAAAATCAAATCTAGTACTTAATTGGGAGAAATGCCATTTCATGGTTAAAGAAGGCATCGTTCTTGGACATAAAATTTCAAAAGAAGGAATTGAAGTGGATAGAGCTAAAGTAGATGTAATTGCTAAACTTCCACATCCCACCAATGTTAGAGGAGTTAGGAGTTTTCTAGGGCATGCCGGTTTTTACCGACGGTTCATAAAAGATTTTTCTAAAATTGCCACTCCTATGAATAAACTCCTAGAAAAGGATGCTCCATTCATCTTTTCAGATGAGTGTATCAAATCTTTTAATATTTTTAAACAAAAACTCACTAATACACCGATCATGATAACACCAAATTGGAATCTACCATTTGAACTAATGTGCGATGCAAGTGATTTTGCAATGGGAGCCGTTTTAGGACAAAGGATTGAAAAACGATTTCAACCTATATATTATGCTAGTAAGACGTTACAAGGAGCACAAACGAACTATACAACTACTGAAAAAGAACTCCTTGCTATTGTCTTTGCTTTTGAAAAATTTCGATCATATCTCGTTCTAGCAAAAACGGTGGTCTATACCGACCATTCTGCTCTTAGATACCTATTTTCAAAACAAGATGCTAAACCAAGATTAATCCGTTGGATCTTACTCTTACAAGAGTTTGATATTGAAATCCGAGATAAAAGAGGAGCAGAAAATCTCGCCGCTGATCATCTTTCTCGTCTTGAAAATCCTGAGTTAGAAGTTCTAAATGAATCGGCCATACAAGACAACTTTCCTGATGAATATCTATTGAAGATAGATTATAATGAAATCTCATGGTTTGCAGACTATGCAAACTACTTAGTTTGTGGATTCCTTGAAAAAGGATTATCGTACCAAAGACGAAAGAAATTCTTCAGTGATATAAAACACTATTTCTGGGAAGATCCACACCTGTTTAAAAGTTGTCCCGATGGAATAATACGCCGATGTGTATTTGGAGATGAAGCTAGTAAAATTTTAAACCATTGTCACACAGGACCAACAGGAGGGCATTATGGGCCTCAACTAACAGCAAGAAAAGTTTATGATGCTGGATTCTATTGGCCTACAATTTACAAAGACGCACACCTTCTTTGCAAATCCTGTGATGCATGTCAAAGGGCCGGAAAAATAAATCAACGTGATGAAATGCCACAAAATGTCATCCAAGTATGTGAAGTATTTGACATTTGGGGTATTGACTTTATGGGTCCATTTCCAAAATCTCATAATAATCTATATATACTCGTAGCCATTGATTATGTATCTAAATGGGCGGAAGCACAAGCTCTCCCAACTAACGATGCACGAGTTGTAGTCAACTTTTTAAAACGTCTTTTTGCAAGGTTTGGAACACCGAAAGCTTTAATAAGTGATCGGGGTACTCATTTCTGTAATAATCAACTTGAGAAAGTTCTTAAAAGATATGGAGTAACTCATAAAATCTCCACCGCATATCATCCACAAACAAGTGGACAAGTTGAAAATACCAACCGAGCTTTAAAACGTATTCTAGAGAAAACCGTAGGATCAAATCCGAAGGAATGGTCCATTAAATTGGAGGATGCACTCTGGGCTTTTAGAACAGCCTACAAAACTCCAATTGGAACCACACCTTTTAGACTTGTTTATGGAAAAACATGTCATCTTCCAGTAGAAATTGAACACAAAGCATTTTGGGCTTTGAAGACATGTAATCTTGATTTACATGAAGCCGGACATCTACGATTAAGTCAACTAAATGAATTAGAAGAATTAAGACATGAAGCATACGAAAATTCGTTAATCTATAAAGAAAGAACGAAGAAATGGCATGATAAAAGAATCAGAAGTTCAAAAGAATTTAAAGAAGGAGACAGGGTTCTTCTTTTCAATTCACGATTCAAGCTATTTCCTGGAAAATTGAAATCAAGATGGTCTGGGCCATTCATAGTCAAAAGAGTTTTCCCATACGGAACGATAGAATTGATAAATTCAAATGGGATTGAATTTAAAGTTAATGGTCACAGAGTTAAACATTACATACATGGTCCGATGGAAGTTGACAATGAAGTTAATCATAATTTCACCACCCAAGAAAACCTTCAAAATGAAAACATAAATATGTTATCAACAACATATGAAAAATCAAAACTGGAATATAGGGAGGATTCAAATTTGAGTGATGAAGAAGAATTCCTATACAAACCTCCCATTCCAAGAAACGAAGAAAAATGTGAACAAGAAATTCAAATAGAAATGAAAGAACCAAGGAAAGAACACCCGAAAAAGGTTTACAAACCAACTCGACTTACTAAAGCAGGAGACCCGGGTGAATTTATCATTTCTTGCTTACTTAATGATGGTGCTGTGTATAATGGACTCGCAGATTTAGGAGCAAGTGCAAATATTATGCCTCTTTCCTTATACAAAAGATTAGGCATGGGTAAATTAAAACCAACCAAAATAGGTGTTCAATCATTTGACCAAACCATTAAGCACCCGGTTGGAATAGCAAATAATTTACTTGTTAACGTGGGAAGTTTGACCTTTGTTGCAAACTTCATAGTGATTAATATGGAGGAAAACCTTGATATTCCTCTAATTCTAGGTCTCCCATTTTTAGCAACCACCGAGGCATTCATTGATGTAAGAGAAGGTAGAATAACACTTAGGAATGGTGATACATCGATCACCTTTGTGAACCGAAAGTTTAGATCTCCACAAACCAAAACTGTTAGACCAATAAAAATGCATAAGTGTGGGGAAGATGAAGAAACACTTAATGATGATCCAATCACAAAGATTGTCGTTGATGATACGAAATTAGATGAATCCATTTTTAACAGTTCAACTAAGAAACTTTATAAACGGATTCACGATGCTAAGATTAAAGGAAACTTTAAGTTATATAACCGATTAATATCCAATTTATCGTCAAAAGAAAAGGCAATGTTAGTTGAATTTGTGAAAGTTACGGAGGAAATCAACAAATGGATTGAAGTAAAAGTCAAAGATATACAAGTTGTTGATGATTCAATTGAAAATAATGTTAATCACAATTTCGATACCACAGCTAACTAAGTGAGGGGAGAATCAAGTCTTTAAAGGATAATATGTATTTCTGTTAGAGTTAGATTATCTGTTTTCGTGTAGTTCTCGAAAATGGAACCCGAATGGTCTTTCCCTAGCAGACCCTAAAGAACTAGTCTTCTCCCCCCATTCTGAATTTTTATTTTTTTAGGTTTTTACAAAATGAAGACTGCCTGTGAACTAAACCATGGTCTAATGCTACACGCTTTGATCACTAAACGTAATAATGACATACTACCGAGTGAAATAGTATCAGTAATCAGAGAAAGAATGGACGGAGTTAGAAAAGAATCCAGATGCGAAGATAATAAATTACAATTTGGTAAAGGAAAATCAAAATCCGCAGCGAAAAGAAGAGCACGACACCTAGAACGATGTCACAAATGCGGAAAATGGTCACATGGAGGTAAATGTTCAAATAATCAAACCTATTCAAATACCGAATTTGTTACTTTATGCAGAGACGGACCGTACATATGTTTAGAAGAAAAGACACTGAATGCTCGAGGTTACGCCTATGTAGCCATGGAAAACCAATTAAACCGACTATGTTATGAATGGGATAGATCATATAACTAAGAAATCTATTTCACAGGTATGTCTGTACAGTTTTTATTTTTATTTTTATTTTTAACCTTTTGATAATAAATGCTAATTTGTTCGCTAAAAAGTATTAAATTGGTATTGAATAAAATTAGGTTTGGCGACCGAAATTATTAATATCATTCAAAAATTTATTACATCACTGCGAAATTTAACGTTTATTCTTAAGGTATAAATATCTTTAATCAATCAACCCAAAATATTTCAAAAATTCGTCATGAGTTAAATTAGGTTTTGGAACCGAAATTACTTTACCGAAAAGAGGGGCGCATATTTTTGATAATATTTGATTAATTAAAGTGGGATAAAAAGCCAAAAAGATTTTTAATTTTATTTTTACCATGTTTTTAAAATTAATATATAAATCTTAAATTAATATTGTAAACTTTGTAAAAACAATATATTTAAAATTGTAAATATTTGAAATATTAATATAAGTTTGGTATGAATTTATAATATGAATTTTTAAATTAAGTTTGGTGTGAATTTTTAATTTTTAAAATATAAATTTTTAATTTTATGCATTTCAAATTTTAAGTTTGGTGTGAATTTTTAATATAAATTTTGAATTTTATATTTAAGTTGTGTGAATTTAAAAACAAAAATTTACTTTATCTCATTAAGTTAAAAATATGATTTTTAAAATTCGTCGTAAGTTGAAGACTAGGTCTTTGAACCGAAATTGCTTTACCCGAGAGAGGGACGAGAACTTTTATTATCATTATTTTTAATCTCATTGAATTAAAGTATGTCAAAAACATTAAAAAAAACCCCAAAAATCTTAGCTTTTAAAACAATCGCTACAAAAAGACAAATTTTAAAATTTTGTCGAAGGACGGACTAGGACATCGATCCGAAACGACCTCGTCCTAAATAACAAGGGAAACAAAATTTTAAAATTAATTACTTAATTGTTTTAATAAGTTAATGATTATAAAAAAAAAATAGCAAACTCCGCGACTCGCGGAGTTTGAAGGGTTAAATGCCGTGAGTCGCGGAGGGACCAATTTACAGAAAAAAAAATAAAACATAAAAAAACAGATCAGTGCACTCCACAACTCAAAAACACAGCGAAAAACTGCCGAAAAACCCCGCGAAATACACCCCAAAATCACAATTTTTAACCGTTAATCACCAAATTTTTTACTAAAATCATGTTGAGAAGGATGCTATCTAGGAATTACTCAAGAAAAACGGTAAATTTCTACACCTAAACCCCATTTAATCCGAAATTTGGTGTTCTTGAGCAATTTTCCCCCAATTTGATTTTGATGCTTTTTAGTGTAATTAGGCTTAAATTGTTTATGTATTATGCTTGTATAACCTAGATTGATGCTGTTTAACATGATTAGAAGCCTTAAACTTCAAATTTTGAATAATCTAGGGTTTGTGTTCTTGAGCAAATTTGGGGCTTTTTGATATAAACAGGTTATGGCCGATTTTTGTCATGAATTGTTGCTAAATTAAGTAGTGTAACATGTCTAGGTAGTTAAATGATCAAAACTTTGAGCCTAAACATGATTTTGAGAATTAAAGTGGACTTTTTCAAGTCTAAAATTCATGAACTTGATTTTTGAAAGATAATGCCATTTGAAACTTGTTTAATTGCTAGTAATGATTATTTTGACATGTTATTTGAGTTGAATGCTTATGAACTTGGCGAACATTTTCGTATATGCTTATTTGAAAAAGTGTAGATTTGATAAAAATGTGAAAATGAGCTTAAGTTTGATATAAATTGATCATGTCATTGTAATTATTTTGATTGATGATTTTGCTGACACTAATGCATATTTGGATGCACAAAAATTGTGTTTGATGTGTTTTGCAGACTGAAAGGGGTGAATCTTCATCCCAAGCCCGTAATGCTCCTGCTGAGAATGCGGAACAACAGGAGGTGGATAACTACTACAAGCAGGATATATCTCATCCAGTCATGACCTTTTCCGATATGCACTTGGAAGAGTTGCACCCGAACCTGAGATTTGACAGACTTTGGATAGATTATCCAAAATATCAAAGGGGTTTGCATACTCTTCATTCTAAGGTTGTTGAGGTACCAAGGGTCATAGAATGGGGACCCTTAGAAGCTGTAGAATTGGCCGGGCCAATTAGGGAATTACTTGTACAGAGGTATGGTAATTCTTCTTTTAATGACTGGGTACATTTATTCACCATGCGTAGACCTGTATATAAAGTATGGTGTGAAGAATTGTTATGTAGTATAGAGTTGAATGATCGGGTAGCTAGTTTAACCGATCGTTCTTTTATTAGATTTTTGTTAGGCTGTTCGATGCGCCACATGTCTTTACTGGACATGGCTCAGGATTTACGTATATATACGCCTGAGGAGTTAGCATCTGCCGATTGTAGAGGGTTGATACTAAACGGTAGAAAGATAGATGAAAATTTTGATACACACGGTGTGTGGAGTCAAATGACAAGCCATCACCGTTTCAAAGGGGGAAATTACTCTTATTTGGATATAGATAGAGCCGAATTAAGAGTGATACATAGGTTTTTAGCTAATTAGATTACACAAAGGGGTAAGAACAAGGAAAAAGTAAATGAACAGGATTTGTTTTACCATATGTATATTCGAGACCCACAAAGCGCTGTAAGTATACCGTATTGTGTGGGTTATTATTTATCAGCTATGGTTCGGGGGATGCGACCGCATAGCATAATAGGAGGTGGTATTTTTATTACTTTGATTGGTGAATATCTCGGTGTGGATATAAGTCGGGGGGGATTATTAGTAGAAGAACCAGAACCCCGCGATACTATAGGTTTAAATGTATACCATGGTGCGAAAGTTTTGAAGAGGCGAAATAACGCCGCAGTACGATACCATGGTAGACATCCACAGGTGGAGAGAAACCAACAGCAAGGTAATGTAGGAGGGGGGAATGAGATGCAAGAAATGCAAAGGTTTATAGCTTCTCAGGAATACGAAAATGCTAGACAGAGAGCATTTGAAGATTGGCAAGTTCATCAGAACCAAATCATAGCTCATTGCCAACATATAGGTAGAAACTATATTCCTACACCGAAACCCATCTTTCCTCCCTGGTCTATAGAGATGCAGCCACCATATCCTACGTATAACCCTGCCGAGGCATTCTATAGCACCTATGGTTATGCCTGGAACCCCTATTGGTACCAATATCATCCCTAGTCTACTTATTTTTTTTATTTTTATTTTGTAATTTGTAATGATTGATACGTTTAATACTTTTGTTAATATTGTAATAGTTTTTATAATTGTCTAACTTTTATTCTTAGATTTTAATAATTTTTGAATGTGGGGTAATATACCAAACTTCAAAAATATGTATATATGTTTGCAGTTTATCTTATGTACACAACAGGGTAAAACAACGCATTTTCAAAGACTGGCATTAAGTTCAGCAAAAGCAACTAATTTTGACGACAAGATGCAAAATATATGTGAAATAACAACAAGACGGAATGAACAAATGATGTGCACCATTTATCATTCAGCAAACAAACGCCAATATATTTGGAAACTTTGGTAAGAATTTAATCATTTTCACACAAATCACCCTCAATAATTTAAATTGTTACTGATTTCTTGCAAATGAGGGCATTGCAAGATCTTAAGTGTGGGAAGGGGTTAAATTCTTTCGGATTTTAAAATTTTTATCTTAAACACTTGGTTACCATTAAAAATACTAGTAAAGCAGTAGTTGTATTAGAATCTAGTGCTCTCTGATAATAAAGAACAGCCCTAGTCTTATATACTGACTACCCAATTCTAGTAAAATTTTTCAAAATTTTCAATTAAATGAACTCAAAATCATGTTTATACATATTTATGAACGATAAAACTAGGTTTTAACACCGAAATTATTGTTACCTTGGAAAGGACATAAATTGAGAAACAAGCCAAAATGTTAAAATTCATTTAAAATGGAATAGAGGACGATAAAAAGGAATATAAAAGCCAAGTGTGGGAAAATTTACCAAGTTATCTTAAACATATGTCACATATATATGTAACAAATAACTGAAAATACTTTTGCTTTGGACTAAACTAAACTGTTTTACCCGATGAAAGAAAAGAAAAGATGGATCTACACGATGAATCAATTCCATCATTAAAAGGAAGTAAAGTCTTCCGAAAAAGACACGCGCTTCTTGATTTAGGTCATGAAGTTGTCGTCCAGACCAGCTGTAGGTTGACGAAAAATCTAGAAAAGTCATCACTAAAATCAGCAGGAAATCCACGGACCTCAGCATTAAATAGGGTCGCTAAGTGGTCAGATTTATCCTAACCATGAGAAGGATTTATCTCGTACAATGGGGGGCACCATGCAAATTAGCTTGATAAGACTAATGAATCAGATCCCCAGAAAGGATAATCTCCTTAAAAGATTAAAAATCAGCTTTTAAGACTGATATTACTCAATCCTAGAGATTGACCTTAAAGATTGAGAATTACAAACTCATGGAATTCAATGATATCTAAACTCGAGCTTGAACGAGAAAATATTTTGATCAAAATTACAAACCGATTTGTTTTCTGAAAACCCTATTTTCAATGCGTTCATTACCATTGAATGTAAAATCCTAGGAATTCACCTGGAATTCATTAGGTCACCTGAACTAAATCGGGTGTCAACCGTAAGAACGGTGGTTGCATAGTGGTCAAAGACAGGACCTTGTGCCATACCGAAAAATCATAAGGGTGAGCTTTACTATTGCTCCTACCAAGGATAGTAATTGCGTCCGACACGTTATAGACCATAATTAAAAGCATGTCAGGGGACATTGCCTTAACAGTTGCTTGTTCAACGCTTTCCTTTACAACCGGACGGTAGTTTACCGAAAGGTAATATACGGGACAAGTAAACTGGACGTGTTGCTTTCCAAATACAAGGTTAGCAAGTGGGTGACACAAAACTGCAAGTTTTGTGCTAAAATTTTCAAATCTGAAACCCACCAAACCCACAAAAATATTTTGCAAACACCGGTAAAGGGTTATTCCGGAAAACTTATCTAGGGTAAACACTAGATTTAATTTTCAAAAGATCAAATGTTTTCATAAAGATCCAATTTCCTTAATGGATCTAAATTTTTATAGTCATGTGGGACTGTAAACCATATCGTTACTACCATTGTTTATACCGCCGTATAGAAAATCACTGATGTACAAAGTGTGAAGAATAAAGAAGTGATTCTAGTATTTCAAGACGATATTGCTTGAGGACAAGCAACGCTCAAGTGTGGGAATATTTGATAATGCTAAAAACGAACATATATTTCATAGCATTATTCCTCAAGAAAGACAAGCTTTTAGTTGCAATTGTTCTATTTACAAGTGATATTCGTTTAAATAATAAAAGGTGAAGACAAAAGACAGATTCGACGAATTGAAGACGCAAACGACCAAAAAGCTCAAAAGTACAAAAGACAATCAAAGAGGTTCCAATTATTGATAAAAAACGTCTCGAAATTACAAGAGTACAAGATTCAAAACGCAAAGTACAAGATATTAAATTGTACGCAAGGACGTTCGAAAATCCGGAATCGGGACCAGAGTCAACTCTCAACGCTCGACGCAACGGACTAAAAATTACAAGTTAACTATGTATATAAATATAATATAATATATAATTAATTATATTAATTATATATATATTATATTTATAAATAAAAACCGTCGGCAGAGAAAGACTCCAAAGTTGTGAGCTGTAATTTCAATCTCCGCGACTCGCGGAGTTTGAAGGCAAAAATGCCGCGAGTCGCGGAGCCCCAAAAGTCGAAAATCCCTATAAAAGCAAACGAATTCTGATCGCAAAAATTACCTAATATCTATCTCTCTCTCAATATATACGTAATATATATATATATAATTTATATTTTAATTTTAATTTTAATTTTAAATCCTAATAATAAGGGTATGTTAGCGAATGTTGTAAGGGTGTAAGTCAAAATTCTGTCCGTGTAACGCTACGCTATTTTTAATCATTGTAAGTTATGTTCAACCTTTTTATATTAATGTCTCGTAGCTAAGTTATTATTATGCTTATTTAATCCGAAGTAATCATGATGTTGGGCTAATTACTAAAATTGGGTAATTGGGATTTGTACCATAATTGGGGTTTGGACAAAAGAACGACACTTGTGGAAATTAGACTATGAGCTATTAATGGGTTTTATATTAACTAAACAATACCTTGTTAATTTAATATACAAACTTATAATTCGACGTATTTATATATAACCACATACGCTTGACTGGGTACGGTGGGCGGGATATCTATAAATACCAATAATTATTCATTTTACCGGATACGGAACTGGATTAATAGTTAATAAACTTGTTGAAACAGGGGTGAATTACATTCAAGGGTAATTGGTGTAATTGTTAACAAAGTAGTAAAACCTTGGTTTACACGCAGTCGATAACCTGGTGTATTCATTAAACAAAGTATTAAAACCTTGTTACAATTCGAATCCCCAATTAGTTGGAATATTTGACTTCGGGAATAAGAATAATTTGACGAAGGCTTTCGCTCTTTATATTTATGACTGATGGACTATTATGGACAAATCCGTATGGACATATTAAATAATCCAGGACAAAGGACAATTAACCCATGGGCATAAAACTAAAATCAACACGTCAAACATCATGATTACTGAAGTTTAAATAAGCATAATTCTTTTATTTCATATTTAATTTCCTTATTTTATATTTAATTGCACTTTTAATTATCGCAAGTTTATTTTATCGCACTTTTATTATTCGCAATTTCATTATCGTTATTTACTTTATGCTTTAATTTAAGTCTTGTATTTATTTTTAATATTTTACATTTAGTTTTAACTGCGACTAAAGTTTTAAAATCGATAAACCGGTCATTAAACGGTAAAAAACCCCCTTTATAATAATAATATTACTTATATATATATTTGTATTTTTATAAAAGTAAACTAATATAGCGTTAAGCTTTGTTTAAAGATTTCCCTGTGGAACGAACCGGACTTACTAAAAACTACACTACTGTACGATTAGGTACACTGCCTATAAGTGTTGTAGCAAGGTTTAAGTATATCCATTCTATAAATAAATAAATATCTTGTGTAAAATTGTATCGTATTTAATAGTATTTCCTGTAAAAATATAAGCTATTTTATATACTACCCCGCTGCACATCAACATGATGCATTTGAAAATTCGTTAATCTATAAGGAAAGAACGAAGAAATGGCATGATAAAAGAATCCGAAGTTCAAAAGAATTCAAGGAAGGAGACAGAGTTCTTCTTTTCAATTCACGATTCAAGCTATTTCCTGAAAAGTTAAAATCAAGATGGTCTGGACCATTTATAGTCAAAAGTGTTTTTCCATACGGAACAATTGTGACGACCCGGAAATTTTCGACCAAATTTAAACTTAATCTTAATATAAATTCGACACGATAAGCAAAGTCTTTAATGTTGGGTCTAAAATTTTGAACTGATATCATATATTCAAATGACCTTCGACCATTCTCGACAATTCACGAACAACTAATTGTAAATAGATACATATATATTTAATATATAATAATTTGAAATATTATTTGAAATAATATATGATTAAATTGTTGGAAATAATTATGTAAAATAATATGCGATGTAATGAAAACTATTATTATATATATAAAGATATGTATATAAATATTATTTGTAAATATATAAAATTATGATAAATCTATTTGTTTAAAAATATATAATATATTTATTTTAGTAGTTAAACTTACTATTTAAAAATGTTTATATATAGAAAAAGAATATATTAAAAATAAATGATTTCGAGCTTAAATAGTGAACGATTGTAACACTCGGTTGACATTTCGTTAGTTTCAATATAGATATAATACATGTTCATGAAGATTTAAAATAAAATTTTAACTGTAAATCGATTACGAAGATTTTAGGTTTGATAATTATATTTTTTACCATTTTAGATTAAATGTTAATACTCCGTACATGTTAAATGGAACAGAAAATAAATAATTAATGAACCTTTTTGATCAGGTTTCAAACAGGTAATGACTGAAATAATTAAATATACCTAAACTAAAAATTTGGGATTTTTAGGAACATTTTTATACGTTAACTGTTTAGCAATTGACACGATATAATCTACATGTTAAAATCGTCGGTGCAAAATATCAAGAAGGTGGCTATCCTATTTAGGTCCCTGTGCTTGATTGGATGATTGATTTCTTTTTCACTTATACTATTCTAATTATAATATATATATATATATATATATATATATATATATATATATATATATATATATATATATATAACAGATACTAGAGATGAACCCACAAAACACTTGTGCTTCTCCTTCTTCACCATCCCATTCGTCACTATCTTCCCTACCACCAATCACCACCCAGCACGACCACCATGATCATAATAAAAACCGGCAACCATCACCTCTTTCCCCCCCCCCCCCTCTCTCTCTCTCTCTTTCTCTATCTCTTCTTTTTGTTCCTGCAACTCGCGACTGCAACAATTATATGTTTCTGTTAATTGCTTGCTGCTACTGCACCTTGTTTCAATATCAACCTTCTTCAACCAACACTTAACTGCCACCACTCAACTCACTATGAACAAACACCATCAATGCTGCGTTTTATTTATATTTCTGTAAACCAAACCCTCACCAATCCAACGTGAACTATAAACCCATAAACCACCACCACAAATGACTGCTACTACTAATCGATACTCTTTCTGTTTCTAATAAATCCCTCCCTAAATACTTCTGTCCGGATTCTGTTACCAGGTCGAAACCCAAACACCATCGACTGAATATTATAACCGGCTTCTTTTGCTCGCTATTTCTATTCCGAGATCACCACCATCTGTTCAATTATTAATGAAAATCTAAACCTTTCTTGATGAGCTGTTATACGTAACCATCTGTACATTATTTTCCTATCGAGCCTTAACCAATAGCCAAAACAACCTCATCCATCGAAATTGCTTGCTACCTCTCATCTATTCACAACCGATGCTTGATATTTACTGCTACTGTACCATTTCTGTTACAGCCGACCACGAGGATGATTAGGGAACGTGAAAAGGATAATAATAATAATAATGTTGGATAAAGAATGGTGAGCTGTACAGCACATAGGAGACCCCTTTTTATTTTTATTTTATCGAATTATAACTCCCTATAAAGGCCTGATCTGGACTTGTTGGGCTGTGACCTTGAGCCCAAAATAACATGCAGTTGGGTCGAGTTTATATTGGGCCGGGAATATTTTTTTTTCTGTTGTGCCGAAGAGTTGAGGAGAATGATCTTATGTAGATTGATAATGTTGATGATGATAGATATTATAGATAATGATACTTGAAGATGCTCATGGAAATGATATAGATGATGTGATGATCATAGGAATAATCGATTATGATCATGATGATGTTATAGACGTTGTAGGACGTTGATGATAGTATGATGATAGATGATGATAAAGATGGTAGTAACGATATTGAATGATGAGAATGAATGGTAACCGAGAAGTATAGAGATGATGAAGATTGTTTACATAAAATGATAAGATGATTAGGATTAAGATAATGGTGCTCGATTATGATGAGAAATATTGATGATAATTTACAATAAATGACTTAGTACTTCATAAATAATTAAAAACGTGAATAATAACAAGAAACAAACGAATAGTACAGTGGTTCGGAAGGGAATTGGTTAACCGAGAGGTCTCGGGATTGAGCCCGGGCAAGGGCAACTATTTTTTGGCTTATTCGTGTGAGGTTCGTGAATCCGAGGCCAACCCTGCATTGTTCAATGTCATCATATGTATTTTTACTACAAAATACAGTATAGTGAGTTATAGTCCCACTTTTAAAAATTTAATATTTTTGGGATGAGAATACATGCAGTTTTATAAATGCTTTACGAAATAGACACAAGAAATCAAAACTACATTATATGGGTGAATGATCGAAGCCGAATATGCCTCTTTTTGCTTGGTAGCCTAAGAATTAGGGAACATCACTAATTTTGAGAATTAGTGCACCCCTAATTGATGCAAATCCTAAAGATAGATCTATTGGGCCTAACAAACCCCATCCAAAGTATCGGATGCTTTAGTACTTCGATGCTGTTTTATCATATCCGATGGATGTCCCGGAATGATAGGGGATATTCTTATATGCATCTTGTTAATGTCGGTTACCAGGTGTTCAATCCATATGAATGATTTTTGTCTCTATGTATGGGACGTATATTTATGAGAAATGGAAATGAAAATCTTGTGGTCTATTAAAATGATAAAAATGAATGATTATGATAAACTAATGAACTCACCAACCTTTTGGTTGACACTTGAAAGCATGTTTATTCTCAGGTATGAAAGAAATCTTCCGCTGTACATTTGCTCATATTAGAGATATTACTTGGAGTCATTCATGACATATTTCAAAAGACGTTGCATTCGAGTCGTCAAGTTCATCAAGATTGTTACTAAGTCAATTATAGTTGGATATATTATGAAATGGTATGCATGCCGTCAACTTTCGATGTAATGAAAGTTTGTCTTTTAAAAACGAATGCAATGTTTGTAAAATGTATCATATAGAGGTCAAGTACCTCGCGATGTAACCAAATGTAATGTATTCGTCCAGATGGATTAGGATGGGTCACGACAACAATAGAGTTAATAAATTCAAATGGGATTGAATTTAAAGTTAATGGTCACAGAGTTAAACATTACATACATGATCCGATGGAAATTGACAATGAAGTTAATCATAATTTCAACACCCAAGAAAACCCTCAGAATGAAAACATAAATATGTTGTCAACGACATATGAAAAACCAAAAGTGGAAGATGGGGAGGCTTCAAATTGGAGTGATGAAAAAGAATTTCTATATAAACCTCCCATTCTAAGAAAAGAAGAAAAATGTGAACAAGAAGTTCAAGTAGAAGTGAAAGAACCAAGAAAAGATCACCCGGAATAGGTTAACAAACCAACTCTACTTACTAAAGTAGGAGACCCAGGTGAATTTATCATTTATTGCTTGCTTAATGATGGTGCTATGTATAATGGGCTCGTAGATTTAGGAGCAAGTGCGAATGTTATGCCTCTTTCCTTATACAAAAGATTAGGTGTGGGTAAATTAAGACCAACCAGAATAGGTGTTCAATTATTTGATCAAACCATTAAACACCCGGTTGGAATAGCCAACAATTTACTTGTTAATGTGGAAAGTTTAACCTTCGCTGTAAACTTCATAGTTATTAATATGGAGAAAGATCTTGATATTCCTCTAATTTTAGGTCGCCCATTTTTAGCAACCACTGAAGCATTCTTTGATGTAAGAGAAGGTAGAATGACACTTAGGCATGGTGATAAATCGGTCACCTTTGTGAATCGAAAGTTTCAATCTTCACCAACCAAAACTGTTGAACCAATAAAAACACCTAAGTGTGGGGAAGATGAAGAAACACCTAATGATGACCCGATAACAAAGAACCCCGTTGTTGATACAAAATTAGATGGACCCGTTTTTAACATTTCAAAGAAGAAACTTTATAAACGGATTCAAGATGCTAGGATTAAGGGGAACTTTAAGTTATGTAACAGATTAGTATCCAATTTGTCGCCTAAAGAAAAGGCGATGTTAATTGAATTTGTGAATGTTACAGAGGAAATCAACAAGTTGTTGATGTTCCAATTGAAGTTAATAATGAAGTTAATCACAATTTCAATACCACAACTAACTAGGTGTGGGGAGATTCAAATGTTTTAAAGGATAATATAATGTTGTCTACGGTTAAATTTTCTGTTTTCGTGTAGTTCTCGAAAATGGAATCCGAATGGTCTTTCCCTAGCAGACCCTAAAGAACTAGTCTTCTCCCTCCATTCTGAATTTTTGTGTTTTTAGGTTTTACGAGATGAAGAATTCCTTTGATCTGACCCATGGTCTACTACTACACGCTATGATTACTAAACGTGATAATAACACCTTCCCGAGTGAACTGGTATCATTCATAAGAGGTAAAATGGACGAAGTGAGGAAAGAACTCAGGAAGAATCATAATAAGATACATTTTGGTAAAGGAAAATCAAAATCTACAACAAAAAGAAGAGCACGACACCTTGAAAGATGTCATAAATGCGGAAAATGGTCACGTGAAGGTAAATGTTCGAACAATCAAACACATTCCAATACCGAGTTCGTTACTTTTTGCAGAGAAGGACCGTTCATATGTTTAGAAGAAAAATTATTGAAAAATCGAGGTTACACCTATGTAGCTATGGAAAACCAAATCGAACGACTCTCCTATGAGTCGGCTAAAGCAGGTCTCTGAGAATTCTTTCTCACAGGTAAGTATGTACAGTTTTTATTTGTTTATTGCTTTTAACCTTTTGATAATAACCGCTGAATCGTTCGCTATAAAATATTAAATTGATATTCAATAAAATTAGGTATTCGAAACCGAAATTATTGATATCATACAAAAATTTAATTCATCACTGTGAAATTTACCGTTTATTCATAAGGTATAAATATCTTTAATCAATCAATCCAAAATATTTCAGAAATTCGTCAGGAGTAAAACTAGGTAATATAGCCGAAATTACTTTACCCAAAAGAGGGACGTATATTTTTGATAATATTTGATTGATTAAAGTGGGATAAAAGACCAAAAAGATTTTTATTTTTGCTTTGATTTTTAAAATTAATATATAACTATATTATTTGCAAATGTAAGATTGTAAAATTAATGTAAATAAAAAAATATATATTAATATTTATATAAAATTTTATTGCATTTAAATTTAAGTTTGGTGTGAATTTAAAAACAAAAATGTACTTTATTTTATTAAGTTAAAAATATGATTTCTAAAATTCGTCGTGAGTTGAAGACTAGGTCGTTGAACCGAAATTGCTTTACCCAAGGGCGGGACGAGAAATTTTATTATCATTATTTTTAATTTTATTGATCTAAAGTATGCAAAAAATATTTAAAAAACCCAAAAATCTTTGCTTTTAAAATAATCGCTTTGAAATGACAAATTTTAAAATTTTTGTAGAGAAACGAACTAGGTGAACGTACCGAAACGCCCTCAATCTTAAAAGAAACAAAATTTTTAATTAATCAATTAATTGTTTTAATGGTTAAAGGTTTTATATAAAAAATAAATAAATATAGACCCCATGCGATCGCATGGGGTTTGCACAGAACAGCCATGCGATCGCATGGCAACAGAAAACTGGAAAGGATCAAAAAGCAGTCGAGCTGCTGCTTCTGTCCTCACAAATACACGAACACACTCATAAATCCTCTCTAAAATCTCCATTTTTTCACCAAAATTCACCAAATTTCTTGCTATAATCCGTTCCAATCATGCCTTTCTTCATATAGGGAAGCAAAAAGGTAGAAATTTCACCCCTAAACTCTTAAATTTCCTAATTTTTGTGATAATTACAATAAATTTCAATAATCCTAGTTTGATGATTTCTAGCTTAATTAGAGTTAAATTGTTAGTATATTATGCTTGTATAACCTGGATTGATGCTATTTGTCATGATTTGAAGCCTTAAACTTCAAATTTTTTTTAGAAATCTAGGGTTTGTGTTCTTGAGCAATTTAGGGCTTTTGATATAAACATGTTATAGCCGATTTTTGTTATGAATTATTGCTAAATTAAGTAGTGTAACATGTTTAGGTTGCTAAATGATCCTAAACATGATTTTTGAGCATCAAAGTGGACTTTTTAAGTCTAAAATTCATGAACTTGATTATTTTTATATAAATGCCATTTTAAACTTGTTTAATTGCTAGTAATGGTTATTTTAACATGTTATTTGAGTTGAATGCTTATGAACTTTGTATACCTTTTCATATATGCTTATTTGAAAAATTGTAGAATTGATAAAAATATGAAAATGAGTATAAGTTTAATATGGATTAAACATGTTATTGTAATTGTTTTACTTTGTTATTTTGCTAACACTAATGCATATTTGGATATACAAATTTTATGTTTAATGTGTTTTGCAGAGAAATATAGATACGGACGGTGCATCATCGTCTAGACAACATGAACAAGAACCTGAACAAGAACCTGATCAAGAACCACAACCGGAACCACAACCTGAACAACAACAACATTATGATCAACACATGCTATATTATGAGCCAGAACCACTATTTTACGCTCATTATCGTCAATTTCAGCCTCACCCAAGGATTATGCACCCACTTATCGATGACCAACAGTTACATCCAAACCTAAGATTCGATCGTTGTTGGACTGAATACCCAAAATTTCAAAAGAACATGCACATTCTTTACCACAAAATATTGAAATGCCTCGGGTAATCGATTGGGAGCCTTTGGAAGCGGTTCACCTAGCCGAACCGGTTAGGGATTTACTAGTTCAGAGGTATGGTAGCTCTACATTTAATGATTGGATCCGCTTATTTACTACACGTAGAACTATATATAGAGAATGGTGTGTTGAATTGCTTAGCACTATAGAGTTAAATAATAAAGTTACTATGATAGGAGATAAAAGTTTTATTAGATTTCTTTTAGGAGGTACAATGTACAGAATGTCCATGTTGGACATGGCTAGAGCTTTATTAATCTACACCCCCGCTGATATTATTACACCTGATTGTAATAGTTCAATTACTGAAGGTGAAAGAGTAGATAGGAATTTTGACGCTAACGCCATATGGAGGCGTATGTCAAGATTTAGGGAATTTACGCGGGGTGGAAGACACTCCTACTTAGATATTGATAGAGCAGAGCTCCGGATAATACATAGATTCTTAGCGAACTCGATTACACAACGAGGTAGAAACAAAGAGAAAATGACCCTAAACGAATTATTTTACCTTAAGTGTATTTGAGACCCGATGAGCTTTGTTAACATTCCTTATTGCGTTGGCCACTATTTATCTAAAGTTGTTGAGGGTATGCAAGCAGGAAGTATTATAGGAGGAGGTATTTTTGTTACTCTCATTGGAGAGTACTTAGGTGTAGATAAAGAGCATGGGGGTCCGATGGTAGAGATTGAGGAACAAGCCGAGAGCATAGGCTTGCAGGTTTATCAAGGTGCAAAGGTACTAAAACGGAGGCATAATATGCCAATACCATATCAGGGCACCCATCCACAGGTAGAGAGGGGTTCGGATGAGGAGATGGAGGAAGCAGATAACATTAGGGATGTCATTAGGGATAGTTATACTGATGTCTTCCAACATGTAGATGAGGTGAAAATGAATAACTAGACTAGGCATCATCAGTATGAGCAGTGGAGAGCCAGGGATGAGTATGAGCAATCCAGGCGACGCCAACACGATAGATGACAAGTTCATAAGCACCAAATCATGAGCCAGCTATCATATCAGGTACCACATAACTATATCCCGACTCGGCCTGCTTTTTATCCACCACATCAGCCCGACATGCGACCACCCTTTGACCTGTACGACCCCAATCAAGCCTACCAGAACACCTATAACCAACCATGGAACCCGAGCGATGATATGAACTGGAATCCCTATCCAAATCAATAGTGTTCCATTGGTGATTTCTTATCTTTTATTATTTTTATCTATTTATATTAAACATTTAACATTTTGATACTTTTATGTAATGTTTAACATTTTTATTATTTTGTACTAATATTTCATTTTTGTAATTTGAAAGTGGGATATAAGTCCCATTTCAAAATACCATGCATGTTTATATTTATATTGTATGTATTTTATCTCATGTACACAACAGGGTAAAACAGCGAACTTTCAAAGACTGACATTAAATTCAGCAAAAGCAACTAATTTTGACGACAAGATGCAAAATAAATGTGAAATAATAACTGCAGGAATGAACAAATGAAGTGCACCATTTATCATTCAAACAAACAATAATATGTTTGGAAAATTTGGTAAAATTTAATCATCTTTCTAAGCTAATCACCCTTAATAATTTAAATTGTTACTGATTTCTTGCAAATGAGGGCATTGCAAGATCTTAAGTGTGGGAAGGGATTAAATTCTTTCAGTTTTAAAAATTTGACTTATACACTTGGTTTATTAGCCACCGTTAAAATACTAGTAAAGTAGTAGTTGTATTAGAATCTAGTGCTCTCTGATAATAAAGAACAGCCCTAGTCTTATATACTGACTACCCACTTCTAGTAAAAAATTTAAAAAAATTTCAACTAAATGAACTCAAAATCATGTTTATGAATGATAAAACTAGGTGTTAACATCGAAATTATTGTTTCCTCGGAAAGGACATAAATTGAGAAACAACCCAAAACGCTTGAATTCATTTAAAATGGAATAGAAGAGAATAAAAAGGCAAATAAAGAAATATAAAAGCCAAGTGTGGGAAAAATTTACCAAGTTATTTAAAACATATCACATATTTTTGTACAAATAATTGAAGATACTTTTGTTTTGGACGATATTAATCAGTTTTACCTAGTTTATTGTAATATAAATGGAATTTAAAAGGAAGTAAAGTCTTCCGAGAAAAAGACACGCGCTTCTTGATTTAGGTCAGGAAGTTGTCGTCCAGACCAGTTGTAGAGTCTATGAAAAACCTTGAAAAGTTTTCTCAAAAATCAGCTGGAAATCCACGGACCTCAGCATCAAACAGGGTTGCCATGTGGTCAGACTTATCCTATCCATGAGAGGATCTGTCTCGTACAATGGGGGGCACCATGCAAATTAGCTTATAAGACTAATGAATCAGATTCCCAGAAAGGATAATCTCCTTAAAGATTAAAACTCAGCTTTTAAGCCTGATATTACTCAATCCTTGAGATTGAACTTAAAGATTGAGAATTCAAACTCATGAAATTCGATGATATCTAAACTCGAGCTTGAACGAGAAAATATTTTGATCAAATTACAAACCGATTTGTTTTCTGAAAACCCATTTTCAATGCATTCATTACCATTGAACGTAAAATCCTAGGAATTTACCTGGAATTCATTAAATCACCTGAACCAAATCGGGTGTCAACCGTAAGAACGGTGGTTGCATAGCATGGTCGAAGACAGGACCTTGTGCCAGACCGAAAAACTATAGGGCGATCTTTACTATTGCTCCTACAAAGGATAGTAATTGCATCCGACACGATATAGACCATAATCAAAAGCATGTCATTAGACATTGCCTTAACAGTTGCGTGTTCAACGCTTTCCTTTACAACTGTACGGTAGTTTACCGAAAGGTAATATACGGAGCAAGTATACTGGACGTGTTGCTTTTCCAATACAAGGTTAGCAAGTGGGTGACACAAAACCGCAAGTTTTGAGCTAAAATTTTCAAATCTGAAACCCACAAAACCCACAAAAACATTTTGCAAACACCGGTGAAGGGTTATTCCAGAAAACTTATCTAGGGTAAAAGCTAGATTGAAATTTCAAAAGATCAAATGTTTTCATAAAGATCCAATTTCCTAAAGGATCTAAATTTTTATAGTCATGTGGGACTGTAAACCACAACGTTACTATCATTGTTCATACCGTCGTATTAAAATCACTGATGTACAAAGTGTGAAGAATAAATAAGTGATTCTAGTAAAGTTATATTCAAGTTCTATATTGCTTGATGACAAGCAACGCTCAAGTGTGGGAATATTTGATAATGCTAAAAACGAACATATATTTCATAGCATTATCCTTCAAGAAAGACAAGCTTTTAGTTGCAATTGTTCTATTTACAAGTGATATTCGTTTAAATAATAAAAGGTGAAGACAAAAGACAGAATCGACGATTGAAGACGCAAACGACCAAAAAGCTAAAAAGTACAAAGTACAATCCAAATGGTTCAAATTATTGCTGAGAAACGTCTAAATGTTACAAGAGTACAAGCTGCAAAACGCAAAGTACAAGATATTAAATCGTACGAAAGGACGTTCGAAAATCCGAAACCGACACCTTCATCAACTGATATTCACTCTCTCTCAATATATTTATATTTATATTTTATAATTATAATTTTAATATTAAGTTAATAATAATAATGTTATAGTGGCGAATGTTTTAAGTTTGTAAGTCGAAATTCTGTCCGTGTAACACTACGCGATTAATACTCATTGTAAGTTATTTTAAATTAATGTCTCGTAGCTAAGTTATTATTATGTTTATTTAAGCCGAAGTAATCGTAATGTTGGACTAAAAATTAAGACGGGGTTATTGGGCTTTGGACCATAATTGAGGTTTGGACAAAAGACCGACACTTGTGGAAATTGGACTATGGGCTATTAATGGGCTTTATATTAATTAAATGATATCTCGTTGATTTAATATAGAGATTTATAATTTGACATGTTTATATATAACCACATACGCTTGACTGGGTACGGTGAGCAGGATATCTATAAATACTAATAATTATGCATTTGACCGGACACGGGGATGGATTAATAGTCACTGAACTCATTAAAACAGGGGTGGATTACATTCAAGGGTAATTGGTGTAATTGTTAACAAAGTATTAAAACCTTGGATTATACGTAGTCGATAACCTGGTGTATTCATTAAACAAAGTATTAAGACCTTGTTACAGTTCGAATCCCCAATTAGTTGGAATATTTGACTTCGGGTATAAGGTTAATTTGGCGAAGACACTCGCATTTTATAATTATGACCGATGGACTATTATGGATAAAAACAGATGGACATATCGAATAATCCAGGACAAAGGACAATTAACCCATGGTAATAAATTAAAATCAACACGTCAAACATCATGATTACGGAAGTTTAAATAAGCATAATTCCTTTAATTTATATCTCTTCGCACTTTTATTTACCGTCATTTTATTTATCGTCATTTTATTTATCGCACTTTTAATTATTGTACTTTTATTTTATTTATCATCATTTACTTTACGCTTTAAATTAAGTTATATTTATATTTAATATTTTACATTAGGTTTTAATTGTGATTTAAGACATAAAATCGAAAAATCGGTCATTAAACGGTAAAAACCCTCCTTTATAATAATAATAATAATACTACTTATATATATATATATATATATATATATATATATATATATATATATATATATATATATATATATATATATATATATACAAATATAGTTTAAAATATATATAGCGTTAAACTCAGCTAGCTCCCTGTGGAACGAACCGAACTTACTAAAAACTACACTACTCTACGATTAGGTACACTGCCTATAAGTGTTGTAGCAAGGTTTAGGTATATCCCATTCTATAAATAAATAAATAACTTGTGTAAAATTGTAGTGTATTTAATAGTATTTCGTACTACACCTCACACACATCAATCATACCGTGATGCCCAGTTATGCTCCCTCTGTTCTTCCTGAAATTGGTGAAATTGTGTCTGTTGTTGCTCATATTGGTTATCTCTATTTTGTTACCGACTCGCATATCATGGAAGCCCATAATAATTTCATCCAATTCATCTTCCCTTAACCTCTGTTGGCGCCTACGCCTCCTCCTTTCTGGTTGTGGTGGGTCCTCTTGACCTTGTTCTTCAGGTGCCTCCATATGCACATCTTCTTCTTCATTTTCTCTTCCTACACCACTGCCTCCGGCTTCATGATCATTTGCACGGGGCAGTGCGTTTACCCTCGGAATAAATGGAATAAGCCTTTGATGATTATTATAGGCCAAAAATTCTGCATTCAAATAATAAGTTTTGTTCAAAGGCTTCATTGTTGTATTGTTTGGAATTAACCGAGATAAATCGACACCAAAATGCCTAGCAATCTGGGTGATGTATTGCCCACCAACAATCAGGTTCAATCCTCTATCTCCCCTTGAATTATCAAGATAACTTTCCAATGTAGATGGAATGTCGACACTGCTTTTGTTGTAGATTTTATCTACAAGAAAAACATTGAGACGTGTTACTTTATTGGTGCCATGTTTTCTTGCATTAAAAGTACATCCAACGAGCTGATGAATCATTATTTTATCTTTATTGGTTATATCAGTAAACTTGCTTTGGCTAGCGGAAAATTGAGTGTCGCTCATATCGGTCCAAAACGGGCGTGGATCATAAGAATCGTCATAGTACTCGAATGAACGCAAATAAGCATTGAGTTGGTCATCATCAAGTTCGGCATATAGCCCGAATATTTGAGCAAGCTCAATTTGGCTAAGTACCCAATCGATCCCACCTAAACAAAATCTCATAAAGTTTTGACTTGTTAGATCCATAATTAGATCAAAACGTAAAGAGGCTATGAACTCTTTGCATAACTGTGGGTATATAACATCACTAAATCTCATAATTCGTTCCCATGCTCTGATTGTTATCAATCTGCTCGTTAAAACCTGGTGTTGTACCTCTAGCATTCTAGCCACTCTATCATACTCCCGTACTTCCACCAATGGAGCCGGGTCAAAATACCACGTTGCATCGCATGATTTTTCTACCACCCAATTATAAGCACTTGTGTAATCTGGATGGTCTCGGACATAGGCTAGCCAAAGCCTTGGGTCATTTTGATCCGGTGATTATTGTCGTTCTTCTGGTGAAGAATGTCGTTCATCCGGTGAAGAATTTCATTCTTTAGATGAGTGCTCTTGTTCTTCACAATACCAGTGTGAAGGCTCTTCTTGCTGTTGATTTCTCCTTGTCCTAAAGTTGTACTGCATACATAAAACATACACCAAAACAAAAGAGGCGCATAGAAAATAGTATGCGTTAGTGTGAGCCCATCATAAATCAAGTATATGTTCAAAAATACATATAGCACATAATTATGTTAATCATTCATGTAAACATTTTCTTAAAAGATCCAAGATTAACATAGTTAGTCTAGCGTTTTAGAAACCAAATTTGAACATGAACCTCATATCATTCTCATCCCTTTAACAAAACTATCACTTTAGACACAAAGTGATGGAAACTCAACAATTTTCAATCATTTATATCAATTAAGAACCAAAACATGCTAGATTTCCAAAACATGAACAACCATATTCTGCTCAATTGTGATACATACTTATGAAGTGCTCAAAATTTCTCAAAACATTCACAAACACTTAGCTAGAAACCATATTCAACCAAATTCAAAGCCAAAATTTGGATTTAAAGTCTACATAAACCCTAGAATCATGAATATACCCTAAAAACACAATGGAATATGATTTCAAGGCATACAAATCAATTATAACAACCTAAAGCATGTTAATGTTTATAAAAATTACTAATTCAAGAAAACCCACATAAATTTCTTAAACAATCCAAAAAATTAAGCATGAAATCGAAGTTATGGAAAGAAAATTAAGTGGAATCATATGAACATACCCTAGGCATCTTGAATTAGGCTTGGATTTGAGAAGATTTGGTTAAGATTGGAAGGATTGAAGTTAGGATTTGGAGTGTTTTAGTGAAAGAGAGAAAATGAATCTGAAAATATGGGTAAGGAATGGACAGAAAACGAATGTGTGGTGTTAAAGAGGTGATAAAATAGTGGACCCTAAAAAAAATTGAAACAGATTCGAGCTAAACGGGAGAGTGCGCCGAGCGCACACCTTAGAGGTGCGCGGCGCGCATTAGTGCTCAAATTTAGAAAACCTTCTGTCCAAGTTTTTGTAAAGTGCGCTGAGCTCATAGCGGAGAGGTGCGCGATGCGCACGTGGTGTCTTTCAGCTATTTTCATGTTTGGTCAGTACAGGGAGGTTGGTAACAGGCTGGTGATCGTAATGGTATTAAAAAATAAGTGTAAAATCACACAAAAACATATTTACACATGTGAACTTTCTTTAACGAGTCGTCCAACCAACTCGTCCCCATTTTCAATTTAGGCTTTGTTCTCGAAGTTGAGGTTAACCTCGTCCTCGATTTCCAGGGGACCATCGACATAGTGTTTGACCCGGTGACCATTCACTTTAACAATGTCTCCCTTCCAGTTCACCACTTCAATTGTACCATAAGGGTACACTCTTTTAACAACAAATGGTCCCGTCCATTGGGACTTAAGCTTTCCTGGCGATAACTTAAAATGGGCATTGTAAACAAGGACACGATCTCCTTCCATGAATTCCTTTGGACTTTTCAATCGCTTATCGTGCCATTGTTTGGTCTTTTCCTTGTAAATTAAAGAGTTGTCATAGGCTTCACGCCTCAACTCTTCTAATTCATTTAGTTGGGTCAAACTTAATCGACCCGCCTCCTTGTAATCCAAATTACATGCCCTTAACGCCCAATGCGCTTTGTGTTCAATCTCCAAAGGGAGATGGCATTCTTTTAAGGAGTGGTTCCAATAGGTGTTTTGTAAGCCGTGCGAAAGGCCCATAATGCATCGTTTAGTTTAATAGACCACTCTTTTGGATTTGCACCAACGATCTTTTCGAGTATGCGTTTTAGAGACCGATTGATATTTTCCACCTGCCCACTTATTTGCGGATGATATGATGTTGAAATTTTATGGATAACTCCATAACGTTTCAACACCTTTTCCATTTGTGCATTGCAAAAGTGGGTTCCCCGATCACTAATAAGGGCTTTAGGTGTGCCAAATATTGAGAAAAGTTCCATCAAAAAGGTAACTACAACTCGGCCATCATTTGTTGGGAGAGGTTTTGCCTCCGCCCATTTGGAAACATAGTCTATGGCAACAAGTATGTAGAGGTAAGAATGAGACTTTGGAAAGGGCCCCATAAAGTCAATTCCCCAAACATCGAACACCTCGCATACTTGGATGCTTTGTTGAGGCATTTCATCCCGTTTAGTGATTTGACCGGCCTGTTGGCACGCGTCACAAGCCTTACAAACAATGTAGGCGTCCTTGAATATTGTAGGCCAATAGAAACCGGCCTCGTAAACTTTACTCCCCGTGATTTGGGGACCAAAGTGTCCACCCGTAGGACCAAGGTGACAATCAAGCAGAATTTCGGTGCATTCCTTCCCCAAAACGCACCTGCAAATAACTCCATCCGCACATCGCCTAAATAGATAAGGGTCTTCTCAAAAATAGTATTTTAGGTCACTAAAGAATTTCTTCCTTTTCTGATGTGACCAACCAGTTTCTAGGTACCCTCAAACAATGTAATTGGCGAAATCAACATACCACGGGTCTTCCAGCTTCTCTACTCGCATGAGGTATTCAGCGGAAAAATCATCTTTAATACTCGATTCATGGAGTACTTCAAGATTGGGATTTTCAAGTCTAGAAAGATGGTCAGCTGCGAGATTTTCAGCACCTTTCTTGTCCCGGATCTCGATATCGAATTCTTGCAAGAGCAAGACCTATCTTAGCAATCGAGGTTTGGTATCCGATTTAGAGAAAAGGTATTTCAATGCCGAATGATCGGTGAAGACAATTGTCTTCGATAGGACAAGATATGATCGAAATTTGTCAAAAGAAAAGATGATAGCAAGGAGCTCTTTTTTCGTTGTTGTGTAGTTCAATTGGGCTCCTTGTAAAGTCTTACTTGCATAATAAATGGGTTGAAAACATTTCTCAACCCGTTGGCCTAAAACTGAACCAACTGCAAAATCCGATGCATCGCACATTAGCTCGAATGGTAATGACCAATTTGGAGCTATAATTATTGGTGCGTTAACAAGTTTATGTTTTAAGATGTTGAATGCCTTAGTGCATTCACTCGTGAAAACAAAGGGTGCATCTTTTTCGAGAAGATTATTCAATGGCATTGCAATTTTTGAAAAATCTTGAATGAATCGCCGGTAAAACCCGGCATGCCCGAGAAAACTTCTCACACCCTTCACATTTGAAGGAGGTGGAAGGTTGGCAATGACGTCAACCTTTGTTGGATCCACCTGAATACCAACACTTGAGATTTTGTGCCCTAAGACGATGCATTCTTTAACCATAAAGTGGCATTTTTCCCAATTAAGCACTAAGTTCGATTTCTCACACCGTATAAGCATTTTTTCCAAATTTAGAAGGCATGAATCGAAAGTGTCACCGAAAACTGAAAAGTCATCCATGAACAACTCCATGCAATCTTTAATCATATAATGTAAAATAGCCATCATGCACCTTTGGAATGTTGCTGGTGCATTACAGAGACCAAAGGGCATTCGACGGTATGAAAAGGTGCCATAGGGACACGTGAAGGTAGTCTTTTCTTGGTCCTCGGGGGAGATGGGAATTTGAAAGTACCCCGAAAAACCATCTAGGAAACAATAAAAGCTATTTCCCGCTAGTCTCTCTAACATTTGATCAATGAATGGTAGCGAAAAATGGTCTTTTCTTATGGCATCATTTAACTTACGAAAATCTATACAAACTCGCCACCCGGTCACAGTTCGTGTTGTGATAAGCTCGTCCTTATCATTTGTGGTAACAGTTATACCACCCTTTTAAGGAACACAATGGACCGGGCTTATCCACAGACTCTCTGAGATTGGATAGATTAGACCTGCATCTATCAATTTAATGATTTTCTTCTTGACTACATCTTGCATATCAGGATTTAGCCTCTTTTGACGTTGCACCACTGGTTTGGAATTTTCTTCCATTAAGATCTTGTGAGTGCAATAAGAAGGACTAATTCCTTTTATATTATGAATTTTCCATGCAACAAGGAAACAAGACATTCTTTTTCATGTTTAGAAAGGAGTGAGGAAATAATTACCGGAAGCTTCGAATCCTCCTGAAGGAAAGCGTGTGATGCCCCGTACAAAACCATCGTGTACGATTCGTCAACAACAGGATCATTACACGGTCTAGTACTACATGCTGTTTGAAAACCAGTTTGCATTCATAAAAACATAGTGTTTATAAAAGATAACGTGACACAGAGGTCATTACAAAGCCATTATTCAAATAACATAAGTTGCGAATGCAAAATAAAAGTTTCATGATTGAGACATCTCTAAATAATGCAGCGGAAATCTAACACAGTAGGTCCTTAACAGCAAGTCTAAACACCAAGACAGTAAGTCTAACAGCGGAAGCAATAAACCACTAAGCACCTGAGAAAATATGCTTAAAAACGTCAACAATAATGTTGGTGAGCTATAGTTTAAATTGTAACAGTAATGTAAGATTGACCACGAGATTTCAATGTTTCAAAGTAGTAAGAAAAGTATATGTATAACCGTGGGCACATGGTAACTAGACTTAACGTAAATATAAATATCACCCCCTGAAAGTACACCTGGCGAGTGTGTAATGACCCGGAAAATTTTGACTTATTTAAACCAATTCTCTATACGATTTATTATTTTGACACATTAAACAAAGTCTGTTAGATTGAGTCTCAAAAATTTTAGAACTGTTTCATATATAAAATTACCTTTGACTACTCTCGACGATTCATGAACAATTATATGTATGTATGTATATATATATATATATATATATATATATATATATATATATATATATATATATATATATATATATATATTATAAGATGTACAAGTAAAAACGACTTTCCTACAGTAAAACACTATTTGCTACAGTAAAAATGACTTTGCTACAGTACAACACTATTTGCTACAGTAAAACACTATTTGCTACAGTGAAACCGTATTTTACTAAAGTGCTACAGTGATTTGCTACAGTAAACACTATTTGCTACCGTAAATGCTATTTGCTACAGTACACTATTTGCTACAGTACTATGGCTACAGTAAACACTATTTGATGTAGATAAACTAGCAAACAAAAGGGGTTCAGGCGGCCATGCGATCGCATGGCAAAAGCACTGAAAACCCATGCGATCGCATGGGGACTAAATTCAAGAAATATGCCTATAAAAGGCCAGCTTGTTCGACGTAAAATTTCACTCAAAACAATATTTATATTTATAATTATAATTTTAATTATAATTTTAGTTTAATAATAATAAGGTATATACGAGGGTGTTTTAATTCGGGTTTCAAACCGTTTTAAAATAAGGAAATATTGGGTATTGTTCGGGGTATTGTTCTTAAATCCAAGGCCAACCATACAGTCGTCTACCATCATTACATCTACGCAATTTGCCTACAATATTGAGTCTCAATATTGAACTGTGAGTTATAGATCCTTTTTTAAATACTTTAAATATTTTTGGGCTGAGAATACATGCAATTTATTTTAAACGCAATAAGACACAAGTACATACTAAATTCTACACTGAGTTAAACTGAAAATCCCTTAGCTTTGGTAACTAGTAGCTGCCAGTACATAGGATATGGACTGGTGGGCGCGAATAATTGTATATGGATCCATAGGGCTTGACATCCCCGTCCGAGCTAGAGCGTTAGCCTTTTAACGGACGTATGTTATTTGAGTTTAAAACACGTTGGTTTGCGTGTATTAAAACGAATGGGGTAATTATCACTATAGCGTTAAGTTTAGTTACCAGGGTGCTCTATTACGTAGAATCTATTGATAAACTTTTGATGAAATCTTGTGGTCTATCTTTATATATGTTTATGACTCGAGCAAATAAACCTATAACTCACCAACATTCGTGTTGACTTTTTAGCATGTTTTATTCTCAGGTCCTTAGAATGCTTCCGCTGTGATGTGCTTGTTGCCTGCATGGAGTCTCTCATGCTTTGTACAAAGTTTATTGCATTCAAAATAAAACTGCGTTGTGTAATAAATAATTGGACTGTGATGTCAACCTGTAAATTAAAGACTTATGTATTTTGGGGTTTTGCTTATACCTAAGTACTCACCCACATGTTTATAACTTTCTATGTTTAGAAGGTCACTTATTTTAATGAATGCAATATTTTATCAAAACGTATCATATAGAGGTCAAAACCTCACTGTGGAATCAATGATTAACGTGCCGCGTCAATAGCGATTTTAATGGGTCGTTACAGTTGGTATCCGAGCTTGAGGTCATAGGGAACCAGAAATTACATTAGTGTGTTTAACTGGTAATTGTTAGGATGCATTAGTGAGTCTGGACTATGACCATATCTGTTTTTACTGATTTTTGCTTATTATTTGGTCAAAAACATTATATGTGATATATTTATATGCTAACGTAATTGTTGTTTCAATTATGTGATAGATGACTTCTTCTAATCCTATCATTTTGTACGACTCGGAATCGGACACTGAATCTATTATATCCATAACTGAAAAGGGCGTTCCAATACCTATTAAAGAAGAAGTTGTGTTAGCCGGGGAATCTCAACTCCCGGTAAACCCAGAGGAGGTTCCAGCTCCACCCAGCTCTAGTTTTCTGGAGCCACAGTATCGTTGGCATGGACCCATAATCCCTGGAGTAAAAGAAGATCGTCCATTTCTAAACGAACATGGACATTGGGCCAGATACACCGTCGACGGGCGGGTTGTGAATATATTGCCTGGCAGATTTCGGTTCATGACCGCCGGTACATATTCTCGTACACATGATGCAGACAGTTCGTCATCATATTCTCCTACACATGACTCAGATAGTTTGTCATCAGACGAGATCAGTGACGAGGAGGATTTCGCTAATAAAATAAAAGAAGTCACTAAGGAGAGATTCCAACTTGCTATAGATAATAAAAACAACCACAAAAATAAAAAGTCCTTAATTATTAAAAAGGAACAGGACCATTCGATCCGTAACCACCCTTATTGTATTAAACCCACTGAGGCAACGGGTACCTCAAAACCCCAACCAATACTTAAATACACTGCCAAAATGTCTATCGGACCATGTGCACACAAACAATTGGCAGAGAGAACCAAATGGGAAGAAGTTTCTGATAGTTCTGAATAAACGACCTCGCAACCATAAATCTTCCATGCGCTATTTTATTGCTTATGTGTGCTACTCTATCTTGTTATGTAAAATATGCATATGTAAAATATCGGTATTGTATGGTATTGTATTATTTTGGTTTATTAATAATAAATGCATGGAATGATTATTTGTATTATTAATACTTATTATTATTATTATTACATAATAACGTAGTAACTCGCTATAATTTTTCATAGTGGAATATTATTAGGATTTTAGTAGTTAATTCCTTGTACTAGCTATTATGTATGAACTTAACGGGTAGGTAATACCCTAGAAATAATTATAAAATGCTAATAAGAAGAAAAGGCTTTTATAATAATTGGTTCATATTATTAATATGCTACGATTAACTATTGACAACTCATTTTACCTATAATATTCTATATGATTAAATTATCTCTGTTGTATTTATTGAAGAAACATGTCTCAAATGTCGGATGCTGAGTTTGAGGAACTAGTCGAGAAATGTGTGAATGAAAGAATTGCTGCAGCTGAGGCAGCAAAAGCAACAGCTGAAGCAGCAGCCAAAGCAGCAGCCGTAAACACAAACTCACGAAACGGATGCTCATACAAAACTTTTCAAGGATGCAAACCACAGACGTTTAGTGGAACTGAGGGACCAGTCGGTCTAACCCGATGGTTTGAAACGATGGAGTCCGTTTTCAAAATCAGTAATTGTGCGAACGGAGACAAGTCAAAGTATGCTTCGTGCACGTTGTAAGACGGTGCACTTACTTGGTGGAACAATTATGCTAAAGCAAAAGGAATAGATACGGCATATGATATCTCTTGGGAAGAACTGAAAAAGATGCTAATCGAGGAGTACTGTCCTCGAAACAAGATCAGAAAAATGGAATCTGAGTTACGTAATCTGAAGGTTATCGGCGCGAATCTCAATAACTATGAAAAGCATTTAATGGAACTAGCCTTGTTGTGTCCCGAATTGGTGCCAAACGAGAAACGAAAGATAGAAATGTATATTGACGGTTTATCGATCAATATCAAAGGAAATGTTACATCGTCCAAACCGAATACGATGCAGGAAGCCATGACAATGGCACACAAACTCATGGACCAGATCACAGAGAGTTCGATTAAGGCACCAATTACCGAAGTCAAGACAACTGAAGGAAAGAGGAAATGGGAAGACTATAAGGGCAAAAGTACTCACCTAAAGAAACAAGAAACTTTTAAAGGTAAACAAGATGGGTCAACTGCAAGTCCAAACTATAAGGGACCCCATCCGTTCTGCAAAAGATGTTACACACATCATGCAGGTTATTGCCAAGTGGTCTGTGATAAGTGCAACAAGAAAGGACATGTGGTGAAAGATTGTTATGCCACCGTTTCTGAAGTAAAGACAAAACCGACCGATGTCAAGAAATGTTTTGGATGCAGAAAGTCTGGTCACTTTATAAATCAATGTCCTGATAAGGAGAAGAACAAAGAACCCGCACGTGGGAGGGCATTTAATGTTAGTACCAGTGAAGCACGTGAGGATCCTAATCTTGTCACGGGTACGTTTACCGTTAATAATCAACTAGCTTCTATTATGTTTGATACGGGTGCTGATAGAAGTTATATGTGTAAAGACTTTAGTTCTAAACTAAAATGTGCATCATTGCCTCTAGACGATAAATATACTATTGAATTAGCTAATGGTAAACTGATAAAAGCCGATAAAATTTGCCATGGTTGCGAAATAAATCTCGCTGGTGAAACCTTCAAAATCGATTTGATACCCGTAGAATTAGGAAGTTTTGACGTAATCGTTGGCATGGACTGGATGTCCAAAATAAGAGCAGAAGTTGTTTGCACTGAGAAAGCGATCCGCATCCCTCGAAAGGATGAAATGTCATTAATGATTTATGGGGAGAAGAGCAACTCAAAGCTGAACTTTATCAGCTATATGAAGGCCCAGAAACTTATAAGAAAAGGTTGTTATGCTATTCTGGCACACGTAAAGAAGATTGATACTGAAGAAAGAAGCATTGATGACATGCCGGTTGTAAGAGAATATCCCGGAGTATTTCCAGAAGAATTACCGGGGCTACCTCCACACAGATGTGTAGAATTCCAGATTGATCTCATACCAGTAGCTGCACCTATAGCCCGATCTCCATATAGACTTACACCTTTAGAAATGCAAGAATTACAAGACCAGTTGCAAGAATTATCGGACCGTGCATTTATTCGTCCCAGTTTTTCACCTTGGGGTGCTCCTATTTTGTTCGTCAAGAAGAAGGATGGATCTATGAGAATGTGCATAGATTACCGAGAATTAAACAAATTAACGATCAAGAATCGGTACCCATTACCGAGGATTGATGATTTGTTTGATCAATTGCAAGGATCAAGTGTTTATTCCAAGATTGATCTACGCTCCGGATATCATCAGCTGAGAGTGAAGGAAGAAGATGTTCCTAAAACCGCGTTCAGAACCCGTTACGGTCACTATGAATTTTTAGTCATGCCTTTTGGATTGACTAATGCTCCAGCAGTATTCATGGATCTAATGAATCGCATTTGTAGACCGTATTTAGACAAATTTGTCATTATTTTTATCGACGACATATTGATTTACTCGAAGAACAAGGAAGAACATGAGCAACACTTAAGACTGGTACTGGAGGTACTCAAGAAAGAAGAACTGTACGCAAAATTTTCGAAGTGTGATTTCTGGTTACAAGAAGTACAATTTTTGGGCCATGTTGTCAGTAAACATGGAATTAAAGTTGACCTTGCCAAGATCGAAGCCATTAGTAAATGGGAAACACCGAAGACTCCAACACAAATTCCCCAATTCTTAGGTCTTGCTGGTTACTACCGAAGATTCATTCAAGATTTCTCTAGAATCGCCAGACCCTTAACTGCATTGACTCAAAAGGGAAAGAAGTATGATTGGCCCACGGAACAGGAATCCTCATTCTAGTTATTAAAGAAGAAGTTAACGTCTGCACCCATTTTGTCATTACCAGAAGGAAATGATGATTTCGTGATCTATTGTGACGCTTCGCGCTAAGGTTTAGGATGTGTATTAATGCAATGCACAAAAGTTATCGCATATGCCTCACGACAACTAAAAATTCATGAAAAGAACTATACGACGCACGATTTGGAACTTGGAGCAGTAGTTTTTGCACTCAAAATATGGAGACACTATCTATATGTCACCAAGTGTACAGTGTACACCGACCATAAGAGTCTTCAGCATATTTTTGATCAAAAACAACTCAATATGAGGCAACATCACTGGGTAGAGTTGTTAAACGATTACGATTGTAAAATCCGTTACCACCCCAGAAAGGCTAATGTTGTAGCTGATGCCTGATAGTGCTCCAAATGAACATATATTTAGTAGCAATATCCTCCCAATATGTAAATTATTTAGTTGTAATTGTCCTATTTTAAGTTTTAATCGTTTATATTAAATAAGTGCGAAGACAAAAGGCGAAAACGACGATTTGAAGATGCAAATGACTAAAAAGCTCAAATGTATAAGATACAATCCAAGTGGTTCAAATTATTGATGAGAAACGTCTAAAAATGACAAGAGTACAAGTTGCGGAACGCAAAGTACAAGATATTAAATTATACGAAAGGACGTTCGAAAATCCGGAACTGGGACCAGAGTCAACTATCAACGCCCGACGCAACGGACCAAAAATTACAAGTCTACTATGCACAAGAATATAATATAATATATATATAATTATATAAATTATATATATATTATATATATTTATATATTATGTCGACAAAGAAGAAAACAAGCAAATGTGGCTGGATCCAGCTGGCCATGCGATCGCATGGCCTGGAAGCACAAATCTCATGCGATCGCATGGCCTACTTTTTCTGGCCACATTCCTATAAATTGCAAGTTTGGGCAACGAATTTATACACACAAAAATATATATTACTCCCTCTGTTTAGTATAATATATATATATATATATATATATATATATATATATATATATATATATATATATATATATATATATATATATATATATATATATATATATATATAGGTTAGTTTTATATTAGATTAGTTTTGGGTTATGCAAAGGTTATTACGGGTTTTAAAGTCGAAGCTCTGTCCGTGTAACACTACGCGATAAATAATCAATGTAAGCTATGTTCTTCTTTTTAAATTAATGTCTCGTACTTAAGTTATTATTATGCTTATTTAAGACGAAGTAATCATGATGTTGGGCTAAAAATATTAAAATTGGGTAATTGGGCTTTGTACCATAATTGGGGTTTGGACAAAAGAACGACACTTGTGGAAATTAGACTATGGGCTATTAATGGGCTTTATATTTGTTTAACTAAATGATAGTTTGTTAATTTAATATAAAGATTTACAATTGGACGTACCTATAAATAACCATATACACTCAATCGGACACGATGGGCGGGGTATTTATATGTACGAATAATCGTTCATTTAACCGGACACGGGAATGGATTAATAGTCTATGGAATTATTAAAACAGGGGTGAAATTATGTACAAGGACACTTGGCATAATTGATAACAAAGTATTAAAACCTTGGGTTACACGCAGTCGATATCCTGGTGTAATTATTAAACAAAGTATTAAAACCTTGTTACAGTTTAAGTTCCCAATTAGTTGGAATATTTAACTTCGGGTATAAGGATAATTTGACGAGGACACTCGCACTTTATATTTATGACTGATGGACTGTTATGGACAAAAAACCAGACGGACATATTAAATAATCCAGGACAAAGGACAATTAACCCATGGGCATAAAACTAAAATCAACACGTCAAACATCATGATTACGGAAGTTTAAATAAGCATAATTCTTTTATTTCATATTTAATTTCCTTTATTTTATATTTAATTGCACTTCTAATTATTGCACTTTTATTTATTGTTATTGTATTTAATTGCACTTTTAATTATCGTACTTTTTAATTATCGCAATTTTATTTTATCGCACTTTTATTTATCGCAATTTCATTATCGTTATTTACTTTACGCTTTAAATTAATTTGTATTTATTTTTAATATTTTACATTAGGTTTTAACTGCGACTAAAGTTTTAAAATCGACAAACCAGTCATTAAACGGTAAACCCCCTTTTATATTATTATTATTATATATAAAAATATATATTTTGTACAAATATAGTTGTTTAAAATATAGTGTAAAATAAGTCGTCTCCCTGTGGAACGAACCGGACTTACTAAAAACTATACTACTCTACGATTAGGTACACTGCCTATAGTGTTGTAGCAGAGTTTAGGTATATCCCATCTGTAAATAAATTAATTAAAACTTGTATCGTATTTAATAGTATTTCGTAGTAAAAATAATAATATTTTGTACCCCTCCGCTTACACATCAAGTTTTTGGCGCCGCTGCCGGGGACTCGGCGAAACGCTATATTTTTAATATATATTTGTATACATATATTTATATTTAATTTTTAGAAAAATAATATATAAAAAAAAAAAACCTGGAACCCAGACCCATGCGATCGCATGAGCCGGGTGCCGTAAAACCATGCGATCGCATGAAGCCAACTGACACGCCAGGTTTGACTCTGCAACTACATTAATTACGGAGTATATTTTAATTATTATTATTAAAACCCTAATTAGGGTTTATTAGTTAATTAATATTAATTACTTTAGTTTTATTTATTTAATTTGTATTTTTAAGTTTAATTAGTTTTATAAATTATAAAATTAATACTTTTATAAAAATAATAATATAAAAATAATATTTTTATAAAAATTGTACTTTTTACAACTTTAAGATTATTTTTATATTTTGTATCTTTTTGTTTGTTTTAGCGTAATATTTGTATTTTATCGCTCGTACTTAGTTTTAAACTTAGTTTTTGCCGTAGTTATTTTTACTTCTAGATTTTTAGGCATTGTCGTAAAATCCCTTAAGTGCTTTTTCTTTAGACTAAGATTTAGATGCTTTAGAATTTTGCGACGCCGTTTTTAGATCTTAGTGCCTAATTAAGTTATTGCCGTTTTGGATATAGAATTCCTTTAAGCTTTAATACCTTTAGGCGTAACTTTTTAGATTTAATTTTTAAGACTTTTAAGTTACGACGCGCTATTTTCTTATTTTTATTTTTCAACATTTTTCGACGCGCTCTTTTTCTTTCTTATTTCTCGCCATTCTAGTTTTTAGGACTTAGAATTTTCTCTATTTCTTCTCTAATAATTCAAAACGAAAAATTATTTTAAGCGGTTAAATTGATGGACATCCAAATTTTCTGCTTCGTAATAATAGTTGGATTTGTTAGTGGCTGAGTTGTGAGCTTCCGATTTAAAGGGTTCTGGCTCCCTGCTGCATCTATTGGCTATTCGAAACGTGGGCAAAAGCAGAAAAGTCTATTAATTTGATAACTTATATAATTTTTATATTTATAACTAATAGGATAATTAAAATTTGGTAATAAGCGCATTATGAAAAGTCTCGAAGATATTTTGGAAACTCTTTACGACATACGAAATCAATACTCTCAACCGAGTGTTGATGACAATTCGTTCGGTCAATCTTAGATCACGAATGACGAAACAATAACTGGTTGTGAAATCTGTGGAGATTATCACTCAACATGGGAATGTTATTATTACGTTCCTATGGAAAATTATAAACCCATGGAACCTGAATGGAATGATGATGAAGAATACAATTCAAATTGGGATTATTCCCAAGAATATATCCAAACTCAACAACCAGAAGACGAGGGAAATTATGTGCCTGAAAATTTTTTAGATTATATGAAAATCAAACTCGAAGAACTCGATGCTCAAAATGAACAAATGAGAGAGTTTGTAAATCGGCAAGCTGAAACTCTATCAGATTACACACCTGTTGGTCTGAGGAGTATTGTGCAAGAAAATCTCATATCATTAATTTTGATGAATTCGAGAGCTCCGAAATCACCAATTATCCTGATGATACTTTTTATTCAGCTTTACCAATTTCAGAACATATCGACACATTAGCCTCTACCAACGAAATCATCAATCAATCAATAAATGAAGAAGAAGTAAGGGTGACAAATTGGTACTCTTGGAAAAACGATAACGTTGAAAATTTTACTCCCGAGACCAAAGTGGTGGGACCGATAAGTACCATTAATGAAGAAGAATTTGCTTCGATCCCGAAATTCACCATTCCACAACCTTCCAATCCAATATTCTCAATAGACGAGTCATCTACTGAAGATGAACTACGAGCTGTAATAGATAATGACACCTCGGATTTCACCCAATTAGGTAATAGAGGTGAAACCTTTGATCCCGAGAATGAACGGAAAGAAATTTTAGGAATTGTCCACCCTTTAGAAATAAGTATGTCGGTGTATATCGATCCATTTGACCAAGAACCAGAAAAGAGACATTTCCATTTACTAAAAGCTACACTAAAAAAAGAATTAAGTAGTGACGATCGGGTGGTTCTAAACTTTAAACCCATTGATATATTATACACCACCCGAGATGTAAATAACTGGCTCACTATTCTAATTCGTGGAACTTATTCTACCGACTTCACATGTCGTCAGCTAAGTGTGGGGAAGTCTAACCCCACTTAACGTTAAATTAGGGGTTCGTATTAGTGTATAACTGGTTAATAAAAATTCATGATGAGTTAGGGTAAAAGACGTATTTTCAAATATTAGATAACAGTTCAGAAAAGCAACCGTTTTTGAAGAAAAACATGTGTGATAAAATATGAAGAATTGAACGATGAGGCACGCCATCTATCATTCGACGAGCTTTGTAATAACAAACTGGGTATTTTTAATCACTTTTCTACACTTATCACCCTCGTGAATTTATAATTATAGTCTGATTTCATGCAAATGAGGGCATTGCATGATCTCAAGTGTGGGGAAGGGTTATAAATTCTCTCGGGTTTATACTTGGCTTATTTTCTAAATATTGTGAAAATTTTAAAATTTTTCAACTAAATGAATTCAAAAGCATGTTTATACATATTTATGAACGATAAAACTAGGTGTTAATACCAAAATTATTGTTACCTCGGAAATGACATAAATTGAGAAACAACTAAAACGCTTGAATTTATTTATTAAATATAAAAAGACGCATGATAAAAGCCAAGTGTGGGGAGAATGTACCAAGTTATTCAATTAAAAACTATCTATCATATGTTTCTGTAAAGTTATTGCAGGTGCTTCTGTTTTGGACTAAATTAACTGTTTTACCCGATTTATTGTAATACTTTTGAAAGAATAGATGGATCTACACGATGAATCAATTCCATCATTAAAAGAAAGTAAAGTCTTTCGAAAAAGACACGTGCTTCTTGATTTAGGTCAAGAAGTTGTCGTCCAGACTAGCTGTAGGTTGATGAAAAATCTAGAAAAGTCATCTCTAAAATCAGCAGGAAATCCACGGACCTCAACATCAAACAGGGTCGCCAAGTGGTCAGACTTATCCTAACCATGAGAGGATCTGTCTCGTAAAATGGGGAGGGCGCCGTGCAAATTAGCTTGATAAGACTAATGAATCAGACCCCCAGAAAGGATAATCTCCTCTTAAAGATTAAAAATCAGCATTTAAGCCTGATATTACTCAATCCTTGAGATTGACTTTAAAGATTGAGAATTACAAACTCATGGAATTCGATGAAATCTAAACTCGAGCTTGAACGAGAAAATATTTTGATCAAATTAAAACCGATTTGTTTTCTGAAAACCTATTTTCAATGCGTTCATTACCATTGAACGTAAAATCCTAGGAATTCACCTGGAATTCATTAGGTCACCTGAACCAAATCGGGTGTCAACTGTAAGAACAGTGGTTGCATAGCATTGTCAAAGACAGGACCTTGTGCCAGACCGGAAAATTATAAGGGTGAGCTTTACTATTGCTCCTACAAAGGATAGTAATTGCATCCGACACGTCATAGACCATGAACAAATGCATGTCATTAGACATTGCCTTAACAGTTTCTTGTTCATCGCTTTCCTTTACAACCGGACGGTAGTTTACCGAAAGGTAATATACGGAGCAAGTAAACTGGACGTGTTGCTTTCCTAATACAAGGTTAGCAAGTGGGTGACACAAAACCGCAAATGTTGAGCTAAAATTTTCAAATATGAAACCCACAAAACCCACAAAAATAATTTGCAAACACCAGTGACGGGTTATTCCGGAAAACTTATCTAGGGTAAAAGCTAGATTGAATTTTCAAAAGATCAAATGTTTTCATAAAGATCCAATTTCCTTAAAGGATCTAAATTTTCATAGTCATGTGGGACTGTAAACCACATCGTTACTATCATTTTTATACCGCTGTATTAAAATCACTGATGTATAAAGTGTGAGAATAAAAAAAGTGATTCGAGTGAAGTGTGATTTTTATGTATTGCTTGAGGACAAGCAACGTTCAAGTGTGGGGATATTTGATAGTGCTCCAAATGAACATATATTTAGTAGCAATATCCTCCCAATATGTAAATTATTTAGTTGTAATTGTCCTATTTTAAGTTTTAATCGTTTATAGTAAATAAGTGCGAAGACAAAAGGCGAAAACGACGATTTGAAGACGCAAATAACCAAAAAGCTCAAATGTACAAGATACAATCCAAGTGGTTCAAATTATTGATGAGAAACGTCTAAAAATGACAAGAGTACAAGTTGCGGAACGCAAAGTACAAGATATTAAATTATACGAAAGGACATTCGAAAATCCGGAACCGGGACCAGAGTCAACTATCAACGCCCAACGCAACGGACCAAAAATTACAAGTCTACTATGCACAAGAATATAATATAATATATATATAATTATATAAATTATATATATATTATATATATTTATATATTATGTCGACAAAGAAGAAAACAAGCAAATGTGGCTGGATCCAGCTGGCCATGCGATCGCATGGCCTGGAAGCACAAATCTCATGCGATCACATGGCCTACTTTTTCTGGCCACATTCCTTTAAATTGCAAGTTTGGGCAACGAATTTATACACACAAAAATATATATTACTCCCTCTGTTTAGTATAATATATATATATATATATATATATATATATATATATATATATATATATATATATATATATATATATATATATATATATATATATATATATATATATATATATATATATATATATATATATATATATATATATATAGGTTAGTTTTATATTAGATTAGTTTTGGGTTATGCAAAGGTTATTTTACGGGTTTTAAAGTCGGAGCTCTGTTCTCCTTTTTAAATAATCAATGTAAGCTATGTTCTCCTTTTTAAATTAATGTCTCGTACTTAAGTTATTATTATGCTTATTTAAGACGAAGTAATCATGATGTTGGGCTAAAAATATTAAAATTGGGTAATTGGGCTTTGTACCATAATTGGGGTTTGGACAAAAGAACGACACTTGTGGAAATTAGACTATGGGCTATTAATGGGCTTTATATTTGTTTAACTAAATGATAGTTTGTTAATTTAATATAAAGATTTACAATTGAACGTACCTATAAATAACCATATACACTCAATCGGACACGATGGGCGGGGTATTTATATGTACGAATAATCGTTCATTTAACCGGACACAGGAATGGATTAATAGTCTATGGAATTATTAAAACAGGGGTGAAATTATGTACAAGGACACTTGGCATAATTGATAACAAAGTATTAAAACCTTGGGTTACACGCAGTCGATATCCTGGTGTAATTATTAAACAAAGTATTAAAACCTTGTTACAGTTTAAGTCCCCAATTAGTTGGAATATTTAACTTCGGGTATAAGGATAATTTGACGAGGACACTCGCACTTTATATTTATGACTGATGGACTGTTATGGACAAAAAACCAGACGAACATATTAAATAATCCAGGACAAAGGACAATTAACCCATGGGCATAAAACTAAAATCAACACGTCAAACATCATGATTACGGAAGTTTAAATAAGCATAATTCTTTTATTTCATATTTAATTTCCTTTATTTTATATTTAATTGCACTTCTAATTATCGCACTTTTATTTATTGTTATTGTATTTAATTGCACTTTTAATTATCGTACTTTTTAATTATCGCAATTTTATTTTATCGCACTTTTATTTATCACAATTTCATTATCGTTATTTACTTTACGCTTTAAATTAATTTGTATTTATTTTTAATATTTTACATTAGGTTTTAACTGCGACTAAAGTTTTAAAATCGACAAACCGGTCATTAAACGGTAAACCCCCTTTTATATTATTATTATATATAAAAATATATATTTTGTACAAATATAGTTGTTTAAAATATAGTGTAAAATAAGTCGTCTCCCTGTGGAACGAACCGGACTTACTAAAAACTATACTACTCTACGATTAGGTACACTGCCTATAGTGTTGTAGCAGAGTTTAGGTATATCCCATCTGTAAATAAATTAATTAAAACTTGTATCGTATTTAATAGTATTTCGTAGTAAAAATAATAGTATTTTGTACCCCTCCGCTTACACATCAATGCCCTAAGTCGAAAAGAAAGAGTAAAACCTCTTAGGGTCCGAGCTTTGAACATTACAATTCGTACCGATCTCACAAAGCAAATTCAAGCAGCACAGTTAGAAGCTTTAAAAGAAGAAAATGAAAAAGGCGAAATGAGCAGAGGGTTAGAAAAACAGCTTGAAGTAAAAGCCGATGGAACCCTGTATTTTGCTGGTAGGATATGGGTACCAAGACATGGGAACCTAAGGCAACTAGTACTAGATGAAGCACACAAAACGAGGTACTCAATTCACCCAGGAAATGGGAAAATGTACCACGATCTCAAGAAGTTCTGTTGGTGGCCTAATATGAAGACAGAAATTGCTACTTATGTAAGCAAATGTTTGACGTGTCCAAAGGTCAAAGCTGAGCACCAAAAGCCGTCAGGATTACTTCAACAACTAGAAATTCCGCAGTAGAAATGGGAAAGAATAACCATGGATTTCATTACGAAATTGCCAAGGACTGCAAGTAGTCATGATACTATTTGGGTGATAGTTGATCGTTTAACTAAATCAGCTCACTTTCTACCAATAAAGGAGACAGACAGTATGGAGAAATTAGCACGCCTATATTTGAAGGAAGTAGTTTCCAGGCATGGTGTACCCATCTCTATCATATCTGATCGCGACACCCGATTCACGTTACGTTTTTGGCAGTCATTACAAAAAGCATTGGGAACTCGATTAGATATGAGCACCGCTTATCACCCACAGACAGATGGTCAAAGTGAAAGAACAATACAAACATTGGAAGACATGTTACGGGCATGCGTGATTGACTTTGGAACCAGTTGGGATCGACACTTACCGTTGACAGAATTTTCATACAATAACAGCTATCGTATGAGCATCAACGCAGCGCCATTTGAAGCACTTTACGGTAGAAAGTGCAGATCTCCTATCTGTTGGAGTGAAGTAGGAGAAAGACAACTTAGTGGACCAGAAATTATTCATGAAACCACCGACAAGATCATTCAAATACAACAGCGATTGAAAACGGCCATGAGTCGCCAAAAGAGTTATGCTGATGTAAGAAGAAAACCGCTGAATTTCAAGTGGGCGACAAAGTCATGTTGAAAGTGTCACCCTGGAAAGGCGTTGTACTATTCGGTAAACGAGGAAAGCTAAGTCCTAGGTACGTAGGACCCTTTGAAATCACTGAAAGAATTGGAGCAGTTGCTTATCGATTAAATCTACCGCAAGAACTTAGTAGTGTTCATGACACATTTCACGTGTCAAATTTAAAGAAATGTTTAGCTGAAGAGGATGTCGTAATTCCTCTTGATGAAATACGAATCAATGATAAACTCCATTTTATCGAAGAACCTGTTGAAATCATGGACCGTGAGGTCAAACAATTAAAACAAAGCAAAATACCGATAGTTAGGGTTCGTTGGAACGCTAGACGAGGACCTGAGTTTACTTGGGAACGTGAGGATCAAATGAAGCAAAAGTATCCACATTTGTTCACTGATATCGCTCATAAAACAGGTACTACTCAAAATTTCGGGACGAAATTTTCTTTAACAGGGAGGTACTGTAATGACCCGGAAAATTTTGACTTATTTAAACAAATTCTCTATACGATTTATTATTTTGACACGTTAAACAAAGTCTGTTAGATTGAGTCTTAAAAATTTTAGAACTGTTTCATATATAAAATTACCTTTGACTACTCTCGACGATTCATGAACAATTATATGTATGTATATATATATATATATTATAAGATGTATAAGTAAAAACGACTTTTCTACAGTAAAACACTATTTGCTATAGTAAAAATGACTTTGCTACAGTAAAACACTATTTGCTACAGTGAAACGGTATTTTACTACAGTGAAACCATGTTTTGCTACAGTGCTACAGTAAACACTATTTACTACAGTAAACACTATTTGCTACAGTACACTATTTGCTACAGTACTCTATGGGCTACAGTAAACACTATTTGATGTCGACAAACTAGCAAACAAAAGGGGTTCAGGCGGCCATGCGATCGCATGGCAAAAGCACTGAAAACCCATGCGATCGCATGGGGACTAAATTCAGGAAATATGCCTATAAAAGGCCAGCTTGTTCGACGTAAAATTTCACTCAAAACAATATTTATATTTATAATTATAATTTTAATTATAATTTAAGTTTAATAATAATAAGGTATATACGAGGGTGTTTTAATTCGGGTTTCAAACCGTTTTAAAATAAGGAAATATTGGGTATTGTTCGGGGTATTGTTCTTAAATCCAAGGCCAACCATACAGTCGTCTACCATCATTACATCTATGTAATTTACCTACAATATTGAGTCTCAATATTGAACTGTGAGTTATAGATCCCTTTTTAAATACTTTAAATATTTTTGGGCTGAGAATACATGCAATTTATTTTAAACGCAATAAGACACAAGTACATACTAAATTCTACACTGAGTTAAACCGAAAATCCCTTAGCTTTGGTAACTAGTAGCTGCCAGTATATAGGATATGGACTGGTGGGCGCGAATAATTGTATATGGATCCATAGGGCTTGACATCCCCGTCCGAGCTAGAGCGCTAGCCTTTTAACGGACGTATGTTATTTGAGTTTAAGACAAGTTGGTTTGCGTGTATTAAAACGAATGGGGTAATTATCACTATAGCGTTAAGTTTAGTTACCAGGGTGCTCTGTTACGTAGAATCTATTGATAAACTTTTAATGAAATCTTGTGGTCTATCTTTATATATGTTTATGACTCGAGCAAATAAACCTATAACTCACCAACATTCGTGTTGACTTTTTAGCATGTTTTATTCTCAGGTCCTTAGAATGCTTCTGCTGTGATGTGCTTGTTGCCTTCATGGAGTCTCTCATGCTTTGTACAAAGTTTATTGCATTCAAAATAAAACTGCGTTGTGTAATAAATAATTGGACTGTGATGTCAACCTGTAAATTAAAGACTTATGTATTTTGGGGTTTTGCTTATACCTAAGCACTCGCCCACATGTTTATAACTTTCTATGTTTAGAAAGTCACTTATTTTAATGAATGCAATATTTTATCAAAACGTATCATATAGAGGTCAAAACCTCACTGTGGAATCAATGATTAACGTGCCGCGTCAATAGCGTTTTTGACGGGTCGTTACAGAGTGCGTATGTCCTCGAAGTATTAAACACCCGTTAAATGCTAGCGCGACTAGCCTGAGTGGGGATGTCAAACCCTATGGATCCATATCTAATATTCGCTTCTACCAGTTCAAAACCCAATAGTTAAACGTTACCGTGCTAAGGGGAATCTTTATGCCGTTGTATAACCCACACATATGTAAAGTTTAAGTACTCGTGTAAAGTAAGTAAAACATAAAATGCACATGTATTCTCAGTCCCAAAAATAGTATAAGTAAAAAGGGATGCTATAACTCACAGTGATAAAAGCGGTAAAGTCGGTAATGAAAGTATGCAAGTAGTAAGTTGGTCCGAAAGGTCGTAAACCTAAATCAAAGGTTACTAGGTCAGTAGGATGTCTTTATAAGATCTAATAGTGCATAAAATAAGTTTAAGGGTCATCATCATCATCATTCATCATCATAAGAGCTAAGTAAGTTTGACAAGAATAGAGATCGAAACAATAGGCTGAATTCGGTCACTTTCTACGACCGCTACGTAAATCGAAAAGATGTGTAATCAGTGGCTATAGCTCCATATATGAGTCCTCTAACCTCTGACAAATTTTTAGAACCTAACTCGTATTCGTTTGACCGTGGCGACGGTTTAAGTGCGAGTAGGTCAGAAATTTCAGCACAACGTTACAAGGGCGTAGTGACTTTCGGAGGGCCATAAATCCTAAACCGTAACTCGGATTAAGACGAGGCCTAAACGGAAAATCATCTACTCGAACCAAAATAACTGAAAATTAACTTTCCAGTAGCCCAGGTGGTCTGATCAGATACGTAAAACAGTAGGTAAGGTGCTCTGGTGGGGTTCTTAGTGCTTGATGCTCATCACGGTTCTCATCCTTGATGCTTGTAGCTTCAAGTGTACAACTCGTTGATGGGTTAGCATCACCTTGACTAAGATTCTACCATCAACACACAATATGTTAAGACCAAGTAAGAACACAACTCATTTAAGAGTCTTAGATGGATGATGAACCAAGGTTACATCATATCCTTAGTCTTAACACAAATACAAGTCCTATTTATAAACAAAGTTACAAACTTTACATCAATCAAGCAAGTATGAACATAATCTAAGCCAAATAAAGTGATGGAACCCTAAGCTAGAGAGCTTGGATCCCTTTCACACAAGTTATAAGGTCACAAAGCTAGAAAGCTTGAACCTTTAGTGTTCTTGAAGATCTTGAAGCATAAAGCTTAGATCTTTAAGTTACATGAAGACCATAAATACAAGTTTTGATCTTTATAACAAATTAATGAGATCATAAGTTAGAAAACTTAGATTCAACAAAAGATATGAAGATCCAAGCTAGAAAGCTTGCATCTTGGTTGTTCTTAAAGATCTTGAAGCATAAAGCTTGGATCTTTAAGTTACATGAAGATTACAAACACAAGTTTGAATCTTTATAACAAAATAACAAGATTTAAAGTTAAAAGATATAGATCTACAAATTGGGTAAAGATTCAAAGCTAGAAAGCTTGAATCTTCCATGTTCTTGAAAGATTCAAATCCATGTTTGAATCTACAAGATGTAATCAAGATCAAAAGCTAAAAAGCTAGACCCATGATGATGATGATTATGATTTCGTGATGATGAGAAGGAGAAGGAGAAGAAAAGTTCAAAATACTTACACTTTTAGAGAGAGAAAGAACTAGAGAGAATTAGAGAGTGAGTGTGTGAAATACAAATGAAAGCAAGTGTAAAATGGATGGAATAAGGGTGGTATTTATAGGTGAATGAGGGAGGGGAGGGGGTATGGTGGCCAAAATTTTAGAGAGGGGACAAGGGGGACAAAAGTTTGCTTTTTGGTTAATGGTTGTCTAAAGTTGGTGCTTATGTTTGGATCCCATGCAACATTAAGGATAATACTTGACATAAATGCTAGTATGTTCCCTCTAATAAATGGGTATTTGTCTTACTTATTAATGGGTCACTAGTAATTAATAAGTGGGCTAAATAAATAGTCCACTAACTAGTGTAGGGTGGGCTAAGGCCCAACAAGGTAGAAAATCCAACAAGACTAACTAGTAAGCATAAGTAAATTACTACGCGTAATTAAGCATCCATAAGCCCAAGTAATTATTATTATAAAATAATAATTAAGATTCCGTAGTCATAATATTCCGATTACGACAAAAGTTAAACGTGTGCGCAGTTCGCGGTTTATTCGAAACGTTAAGTGACATTAAAGGTCATAAAGCATCCGGTGATCAAGTTAAGTATCCTACGTACTCTAAGGCACATTTTGACATATAAATGAAAGTAAACCATGTATACAAAGGTTCCAGAGTATAAAGTAGCACAGTATGCACAAATACGCAGTTTCGTGAAAACACAAAGCACAAAAGCAAGTTGAAAAAGTCGGGTCGTTACAAAGCGTACTCAAGATTATCAGGGAGCGGCTTAAGCTCCAAAATTGGAGGTTCCTCAATTGAGGGCTTACTCCGGTAATCGCTATCCTTGTTCAGTTGTTCTAACTCTTCCTCAGTTGGTTCATACCCATTTGCCATCAAAGTGGCCATCACATCCATTTCTTCAACAGAAAGTTCTTCATCTCCACTCGCCAAATCGTATACACCTATTTCATCCGATTCGGGAAATTCCTGCAAGAACTCATAATGCGAATCTATGCTTTGCATAAAATAACAAGTATCATCTGAAGATTCAGGATATTTTAATGACTTGTCAATTGCAAAAGTCGCACTAGCTTCACCAATTCTAAGGGTCAACTGCTGATCATAAACATCAATGACACATCTAACAGTATTTAAAAATGGTCGACCCAAAATAATAGGTATTCTGTCATCAACTTCCATGTCTAAAACCACAAAGTCTGCCGGAAAAATCAGATTTCCGGTCTTAACTAACATATTCTCTATTATTCCTCGAGGGAATTTTATAGAGTGATCAGCTAGTTGAATAGCCATTCGTGTGGTTTTGAGTTCCCCAGGGGTTAATTTAAGGTAAATCGAATAGGGCATCAAATTGATACTAGCCCCCAAATCGGCTAATGCCCTCATACAATCATGGTCACCCATTAAACAAGGAATATTGAAACAACCCGGATCTTGAAGCTTTTCGGGAAGTGTGTTGGACACCAGCGCTGAATATCTAGCATTTAAAGTGACCGATGAAACGCTTTCCATCTTCTTACGGTTGGTGAGCATGTCCTTCAAGAATCGTGCATATTTAGGCATACCTGCAATAACATCAATAAAAGGTAAATTTACGTTAACATTCGTGATGAGCTCCATGAATCTTAACTTTTCTTCCTCGAGCTTCTCCAATCTTTATTTTCTTAGGAATGGGAGCGGTGGTTGATACGCTTTAACAACCGGTTTGACTCGCACCGTGTCTTTTTGACTTTCCATGTGCTCATTGTCAACACCTTCAACCACATTTTTCGGCTCTTTTTCTTTCTCCGATTCATTCACACTACTTTGTTTACTCTCTTTCGTTAATGGAACACGAAAGTCAGAAACTTCTGGCATCCTTGGTGGATCATAGGTTACCCCACTTCGGGTAGTGATAGCCTTTGCTTGCTCGTTTCGGGGGTTAGATTGCGTGTTGCTTGGCAATTCCCCCGGTTTTCTTTCGCTTAGAAATTTAGCAAGATTACTCATTTGTTGTTCCAATACTTGAATGGAAGATTGTTGGTTTCTAAATTGTTGATCATTCTTCTCATTCGTTTGGCTTATATTGGTGACAAGTTGAGTTTGCGATGCAATTAACTTCTCCAACATATTCTCCACATTTGACTTTTTCTCTTCATGTTGGGGTTTTTGATAAAAACCCAGAGTTTGTTGTTGGAACCCATTACTTGACCCTTGTTGAAAATTTAAATTTTGACCTTGAGGGTTGTAAGGGTTGTTGAAGTTTCGGTTGAATTGGGCTCTTCCTTGAAATTGGTTGTTATTCCTTTGGCTTATGAAAGCCACTTCTTCTTTCTGAGCCATTGTCAAACCTGCATCACAATCTTTTCCTAAATGGAGACCACCACAGTATTCACATCCTACCTTCATACTATGAATTTCCTTGGTGATCTTTTCCATGTTTCGAGCAACACCTCTATTTTCACACTTAGTGAACTAAGGTCATCATAAGTACCGGCACTTGGACTTGAGAATGACGAGTAATTGGTCTTTCTTGATGCCACTCATGAGAATAATTGGCTTGTTTCTCGATTATCTCTTAAGCTTCTTGCTCGGTTTTGTCCATGAGTGAACCTCCAGCCGCTTGATCAATAGAAATTCGGGTTGCAACATCACAACCTTTATAAAAGATTTGAACTTTTTGGAAGGTATCTAAACCATGGTTTGGACAACCTCTTAGCATTTTGGAAAATCGATTCCATGCTTCATACAAGGTTTCCATCAGCTTTTGACAAAATTGGGTAATTTCTTGTTGGAGTCTCGCGGACTTAGAAGCTGGAAAATATTTCTTAAGAAATTTTTCCAACATACTATCCCAAGTTTCTATCGTAGCCTCAGGCAATGAATCTAACCAACTCCGTGCTTCCCCGTGGAGTGTCCATGGGAAAAGTTTTAAAAATACATTTTAGTCGGTGTCCGCTTGAAGTTTGAATAGAACACATATCTCTTGAAAAAGACGAATATGTTCATTAGCATCTTCATTCGGACCTCCACCAAATTGACATCTGTTGTTAATCATTTGGAGAATAGGTCCTTTTATTTCAAATTTTACCTCACCAGGTGGCTGAGTAATTGCACTTCCTTGTCCAGTTCGAGTTGCCTTCATCTTGGTCGCCATTGATTGTCTTGGTACCACTGGTCTTTGTGCCTCTCTTTCCATTTCAAAATTTGGAGGATGAACGGTTTCACCAAATTCAGAATATCGAGGCTTGGTTGTTCTTGATGATTCAGAATCAAAAGTTTCCTGCTTTGATGAAGACTCAAAAATTTCAAGTACTTCTTTTGGTATCCTACCAAGCTTTCTGTCCGGTTCTGTAAGTGGTGTAAGTAGCGGAGAATCTGAATTTCGGGTATGTGGCATATGCAACCTAAAATCTGTCAAACACACAACTAACAAAATTATTAAACGCACCGATTCTATAAGTTTAAAAATAAAAAACTATTAATAATTTAAAAGAATTAAGACTACTAAATCACAAATTAGTTAATAATTCTAATTTGACACAAAACTGTCCTCGGCAGCGGCACCAAAAACTTGATGTGGTGAATCAGGTATATAATTTATATTAGGAAAAATACCGGTTATTAGAACTATTACACAACTACGGGCAGTGTACCCGATCGTGTAGTAGTATAGATAATGGTTTAGTCCGTGTATCGTTCCAAGGACAGTTGTATGAGTCAAACTATAATTAGAAACTATATTATGATTAACTAAGTAAATGAAACTAAAGGTACAAGATAATTTGGTTTTGCCCTTTAACAATGGGCTAATCAAGACAAGTTCTAGTTTACAAGTAAAAGAAATGTTTTTATTATTCTTGGTTTTAAACAATTGTAAATAAAGCAAGTAAGATAGTTTGATTTAGATCAAAGATACGAAATGTTCATCTAGATCTTTTACCCTCGGTATTGGATGTAAGTTTTGATATTAAGGCCCGATTGAATGATTTTGTGTGTAAGTTTCCTATTAAATTCACCAAGAGTTCTCTTTAGTAAATATGCAAACACAATTACAAGATCAAGGGTTCCCTTTTCACTATAGTTCTTGTATTTGTAATCGGATAACTTAGCTAGTTCTAAGGCTTGAAACTTGACTTCTATGTTCATAGTTATCAATAATTGTACAAACGTTCGTTGCATACAATTCATCCCCATATCGTCTAATCATTTGAATCTAATTTACCCCCTGGTCCGGTTTAGTAAACAATCAATCTAAGATACGTTGATTGTAAATCAATATGATAAATCAACAAGAGTTCTCTTTATCAACAACATATCAATTAACTAGATACAAATGATTTTAACATCAATAAGTATGTTCTTGATTCAAGCTTAAAACTATCACACATAATACATACAATCAATAAGTTTACATCCAATACCTTGGTTATTAATCTAGACAAACATTATGGAATTAGCCAACAATCATGCTTGAAAACTTAAACAAAACAGTAACAAAGATAGAATTCATTGTAATACAAGATTGACCTTTTAGGAGTAATCTTGGATGAAGCTCTTGAATGATCCTTGATTCTTCAATATTTAAGTACATAGATGCACTTTGATAAGCCCAAGAATTACTTTGATTCGTATGTTTTAGTCTCAGAACAGAAAAGAAACTGGTACCCTCTGAAATGAAGCTGGACATGGAATTAAATAGGCTGAACAGTAGCTGAAAAGTGGGGTGCACCAAGCGCACCAAAGAGAGTGCGCTGCGCGCACAGTTCACCTACCACCCTTTTGCTTTACAGCTCGACATCGTACGTTCAAATCTGTTGTACTGGTAAAAGTGCGCGGAGGGGTGCGCTGAGCGCACAGTAGTGAGCAGTGCGCACTGTGCTTGGCGCACTTTGGTTTTGCTTGGAAAATCGTCTGATCAAATTATGGCCGTGTGCGCTGAGCGCACCTCACTGTTCTTGGATTTCTTGTCTTGGTTTCGATCTCTGAGCAGTATCACCCATTTTCTTGATGTTTCTTCAAGTTTACAATGATTTTAGACTATATTACAATAATATAAAATACAAATGGAAACACAATATATTCATACGAAATGAACATCAATAGGACTAGATATTGCGACTAAAGATATATCTAATTTGAGCAATATCAAGGATCAATCCCTTTTTTATCGAGTTCCACCCGAACCGGAAACCGTTTCAGTAGCAACCGCCACACGAATATTTCTATTTTCTTGGGAACTAAAGAAATTCGCAATGTTTCAGTTAAATTATAGTTCGATGGGAGTGTTGCTTGATCGATGATACCTGATAACTCTTTAACCGTGAACCTGTTCGAATCTGAGAGTACCCACGACCAAGAATCTGAGCGTGATTGATCCAACTTGACCAGGGCCAGAAAAGCCGATAGGCCCATTAATTCCCCCCCCCCCCCCGCTCTTCCAGTTGGGGTCTGCTGCCAGCACCAGTTGAAACTGTGTTCCTGTCTGTCGATTATAATTCTGTCACACACTGCTGCATCTTGATCCATCTCTAGCCGAAAAGTCCTCGGAAATTGATCGCAAAGTCGCACCCCACCAACCCAATCATCCATTCAAAAAGCGGTAGAAACACCATCCCTGATATGCTTGGAAAATGAACCTTTAAAGTCAATGTTGAAGTCTTCAATTAAGTTACCTGCAATAATAATGTTCCGCCACGTACCTAAATATGAGGAGTGAGGTAAATCACTCCCCAAACTTAGACCGTCGCAAGAACCATAAATACTTCGAATGACCTTGACCCAAAGGGCGTTGATTTCGGTTTTAAACCTCCACCACCATTTGCCCAAAAGGGCAAGGTTATTATACAATTATAGATTAACGATCAGTTTTAAAGCAACTTTTTACGGGCTCATGGTTATCATTTTATCGATTATATGTCACTTGAAGTTAAACGGTTCCAACGAACGAGCTCATAATCTAGCGTTAATATTTAATCTTAATGCTTTCGATAAAAATATTATCGATAATAAGGGTTTTTATTGTATTTAAATTGTATTATAGATTTTATAAGTATTAATAATAACATTATCGAATACTAATTTATACAACTACCGTGCAACACACGGACTTATAAAACTATTAAATCTTATATATCTTATCTTATATCTTATAAAAAAATAAAAATAAAGATTGGAAGAATTTTTTCTTGTCAGAGTGTGAGCTACCTAATCCTATGGCAGTTGGCCCAAACCAGTATTTAAAAACATTATTTGCGTATCATCTGCATGAAATTGATCTGATAATTGTTAATGTGCACTTTTCTCATCTTTAGAAAAATAATGGCAAATAAAAGAGTATCTATATGTTTGTTTGACAAAATTGACATCTACGCAGGTTATGATGATTGGATAAATTTAGAAAATCGTAAGTAATGTGATTTTTACATCACTTTATTTTTGTCATATACCATTAAAATAATTTGTTTAATTATGTTTTCTTGCGAAAAAACTAAAACCATGTATTTGCTAAAAGGGAGATTATTCACAAAGATGAAATACTCTAAACGTACAAAGTACAACGAGAACCTACAAGCTCGACTAAACAAAAGCCTAATGAGAGCTCACAACTATAACTATTTGCAATAAAACATAACGATACAACGAGACAATAACTAACAAAAATACGAGAAACAAACCAAACCTACGAAAAAATTTAGGAACCATTTAAAATGGCGACAAAAAACCCAAGGGACAGAGGAATCAACTCAAATTTCTTTGGTGAACTCAGAAAATCTTCGACACCTTGCACAAGCCCTTTCTTCTGTTGCTTTTTGATCTCAACCGACGTCGTAGTAGGTAGATTGTTGGAATTTATAATACTCCGTTTGACGTTTCCGTCAGTCATCTTATTCATCATGTCATCGAAAGCTTTAAAACGAGAGACGAAAGAGGTGGATTCAATAAATCCCGTCACTTGAACATCACTATTCTTTCCGTTAGAACTCTCGAAATTAACCGCAAGGGAAGCAAATGATTTGGAACCGAGATTCTTGCCCGACTCTGGCCCAATAACACCCACAGAGGAATTCAAAATCCTTGATCCTGAAATTGCGCATTCCACACCGAATCATCTCTCAACGGAAGTGATACCCCATGATCAGATGCATTCGGTTGTTAAGAGCGTAACACCGAACTAGAAACCATCTGGACAACGTAGTGCTCATCGTCTAAGACACCAATCAACTCACAAATCAGTGAAGAAGTGGACACATTACCATCCAAAATATCTTCACATAGGGGCCTAGGCTAGAATAAGCCAAAGGAGAAACAACCTGCAAATCGGGAGCGAGAGCGGATGAACGAGTCACAAAACCTAAACCATCTCAAACACCTCTACAACCCACACCACCAGTGGCGGAACTTGAACTCGGATACAGACGGGGCGGTGTAAAAATTTAATAAATTTTTCATTATCAGCAGGGGTAAACATCTAATGCCCGTCCTAATCCATCTGGACGAATACATTTCATTTGGTTACATCGCGAGGTACCTGACCTCTATATGATACATTTTACAAACATTGCATTCGATTTTAAAAGACAATCTTTCTTTACAACAAAAGTTGACGGCATGCATACCATTTCATAATATATCCAACTATAATTGACTTAATAATAATCTTGATGAACTCGACGACTCGAATGCAACGTCTTTTGAAATATGTCATGAATGACTCCAAGTAATATCTCTAATATGAGCAAATGCACAGCGGAAGATTTCTTTCATACTCGAGAATAAACATGTTTTCAAGTGTCAACCAAAAGGTTGGTGAGTTCATTAGTTTATTATAATCGATCATTTTCATCATTTTAATAGACCACAAGATTTTCATTTCCATTTCTTATAAATATATTGCAGTGACCCGAACTTTTCCATGTTCATATATATTAAATGAAATTGATATTTACATGATTAAGTGTTTCCAACATGTTAAGCAATCAAACTTATTAAGACTTGATTAATTGGAATAGGTTTCATATAGACAAATGACCACCCAAGTTGACCGGTGATTCACGAACGTTAAAACTTGTAAAAACTATACGATGACATATATATGGTTATATATATAGTTAACATGATTTTATTATAAGCATGTATCTCATTAAGTATTTTAACAATGAGTTATATACATAAAAATGAGACTATTAAATTAAGAAACTCGAAAACGATATATATAACGATTATCGTTATAACGTCTTACTAGGTACATATGAATCATATTAAGATATTGATACACTTGGTTAATTAAGTTAAATTATAATTAAATATATCATTAAGTGTATTAACAATGAACTACACATGTAAAAATAAGACTACTAACTTAATGATTTTGAAACGAGACATATATGTAACGATTATCGTTGTAACGAAATTTAATGTATATAGATCATATAAAGAGATATTCGTACATCATAATATCATGATAATATAATAATTTAAAATCTCATTTGATATTATAAATATTGGGTTAACAACATTTAACAAGATCGTTAACCTAAAGGTTTCAAAACAACATTTACATGTAACGACTAACGATGACTTAACGACTCAGTTAAAATGTATATACATGTAGTGTTTTAATATGTATTCATACACTTTTGAAAGACTTCAAGACACTTATCAAAATACTTCTACTTAACAAAAATGCTTACAATTACATCCTCGTTCAGTTTCATCAACAAATCTACTCGTATGCACCCGTATTCGTACTCGTACAATACACGGCTTTTAGATGTATGTACTATTGGTATATACACTCTAATGATCAGCTCTTAGTAGCCCATGTGAGTCACCTAACACATGTGGGAACCATCATTTGGCAACTAGCATGAAATATCTCATAAAATTACAAAAATATGAGTAATCATTCATGACTTATTTACATGAAAACAAAATTACATATCCTTTATATCTAATCCATACATCAACGACCAAAAATACCTACAAACACTTTCATTCTTCAATTTTCTTCATCTAATTGATCTCTCTCAAGTTCTATCTTCAAGTTCTAAGTGTTCTTCACAAATTCCAAAAGTTCTAGTTTCATAAAATCAAAAATACTTCCAAGATTGCAAGTTTACTTCCAAGTTTTATAAATCCATTCCAAGTAATCATCCAAGATCAAGAAACCTTTGTTACTTACAGTAGGTTATCCTTCTAATACAAGGTAATAATCATATTCAAACTTTAATTCAATTTCTATAACTATAACAATCTTATTTCGAGTGAAAATCTTACTTGAAATTGTTTTCGTGTCATGATTCTGCTTCAAGAACTTTCAAGCCATCCAAGGATCCTTTGAAGCTAGATCCATTTTTATCATTTCCAGTAGGTTTATCCAAGGAACTTGAGGTAGTAATGATGTTCATAACATCATTCGATTCATATATAAAAAGCTATCTTATTCAACGTTATAAACTTGTAATCACTAGAACATAGTTTAGTTAATTCTAAACTTGTTCGCAAATAAAGTTAATCCTTCTAACTAGACTTTTAAAATCAACTAAACACATGTTCTATATCTATATGATATGCTAACTTAATGATTTAAAACCCGGAAACACGATAAACACCATAAAACTGGATATACGCCGTCGTAGTAAAACCGGGGGCTGTTTTGGTTGGGATAATTAAAAGCTAAGAAGTACTTTGATTTAAAATCTATACTTCTGGAAAAATGATTTTCTTATGAACATGAAACTATATCCAAAAATCATGGTTAAACTCAAAGTGAAAGTATGTTTTTCAAAATGGTCATCAAGATGTCGTTCTTTCGATGAAAATGACTACCTCTTTCAAAAACGACTTGTAACTTGTATTTCCGACTATAAACTTATACGTTTTCTATTTAGATTCATAAAGTTAAGTTCAATACGAAATCGTGGCTACTGGAATCACTCAAAACGGATTAGAAACGAAGAAATGGCGAGTAAAACAAGATTGATAAAAACTACTCATTTTACCTACGTGAAAGTTAGTAATAAATCTATTCCAACCATAACCTAATCAACTTATATTGTATATTATGTAATCTTGAGATACCATAGACACGTATACAATGTTTCGACCTATCATGTCGACCCATCTATATATATATTGCGGAACAACCATAGACACTCTATATGTGAATGTTGGAGTTAGCTATACAGGGTTGAGATTGATTCCAAAATATATATATATATATATAGTTTGAGTTGTGATCAATACTGAGATACGTATACACTGGGTCGTGGATTTATTCAAGATAATATTTATCGATTTATTTCTGTACATCTAACTGTGGACAACTAGTTGTAGGTTACTAACGAGGACAGCTGACTTAATAAACTTAAAACATCAAAATGTATTAAAAGTATTGTAAATATATTTTGAACATACTTTGATATATATGTATATATTGTTATAGGTTCGTGAATCAACCAGTGGCCAAGTCTTACATCCCGACGAAGTAAAAATCTGTGAAAGTGAGTTATAGTCCCACTTTTAAAATCTAATATTTTTGGGATGAGAATACATGCAGGTTTTATAAATGATTTACAAAATAGACACAAGTACGTGAAACTACATTCTATGGTTGAATTATCGAAATCGAATATGCCCCTTTTTATTAAGTCTGGTAATCTAAGAATTAGGGAACAGACACCCTAATTGACGCGAATCCTAAAGATAGATCTATTGGGCCTAACAAACCCCATCTAAAGTACCGGATGCTTTAGTACTTCGAAATTTATATCATATCCGAAGGGTTTCCCGGAATGATGGGGATATTCTTATATATGCATCTTGTTAATGTCGGTTACCAGGTGTTCACCATATGAATGATTTTTATCTCTATGTATGGGATGTGTATTGAAATATGAAATCTTGTGGTCTATTGTTACGATTTGATATATATAGGTTAAACCAATAACTCACCAACATTTTTGTTGACGTTTAAAGCATGTTTATTCTCAGGTGAATACTAAGAGCTTCCGCTGTTGCATACTAAAATAAGGACAAGATTTGGAGTCCATGTTTGTATGATATTGTGTAAAAACTGCATTCAAGAAACTGATAACATATTTGTATTGTAAACCATTATATAATGGTCGTGTGTAAACAGGATATTTTAGATTATCATTATTTGATAATCTACGTAAAGCTTTTTAAACCTTTATTTATGAAATAAAGGTTATGGTTTGTTTTAAAAATGAATGCAGTCTTTGAAAAAACGTCTCATATAGAGGTCAAAACCTCGCAATGAAATCAATTAATATGGAACGTTTTTAATTAATAAGAACGGGACATTTCAGTTGGTATCCGAGCGTTGGTCTTAGAGAACCAGAATTTTGCATTAGTGTGTCTTATTGAGTTTGTTAGGATGCATTAGTGAGTCTGGACTTCGACCGTGTTTACTTGAAAAATGATTGCTTAACAAATTTTGTTGGAAACTATATATTTTTAACATGTGAATATTATGTGATATATTAATCTCTTAACGTGTTTGATATTATGTGATAGATGTCTACCTCTAATACAAGTCCCATTGACTCACCTAATAATAATGAAGAGTCAAATGTAATTTGGAATGATTCGTGGACTGATTCACAAGTTCCCGAAGAGGAACCGGAAGAAGAATCGGAACCGGAGGAGGAGGAGGAACCGGAAGAAGAAATAGAACCGGTGGGGGAAATAATAAAACGGTTAAGTAAAAGAAAATCCTCAACCAACCGACCAAGGTTAATTATGGTCAACGGTGTTTCCGCCAAGGAAGCAAAATATTGGGAGGATTACCAATTCTCCGATGAATCGGATCCCGACGAGGATTCCGATGATGTTATAGAAATTACCCCAACCGAATTTAAAAAGGCAAAAGAGAACAATAAGGGAAAGGGCATAAAAATAGAGAAATCTGATTCCAACCCCGATGAACTTTATATATATCGTCAACACCCGTATTTCTTAAGTTGTAACAATAACCCGAGAACCTCTAAACCACCAGGTTTTTCTAGACCAATGTGGAAAACAACAGCTCGTATTAGGGGAACATCATATATCCCTAAAAACTTAGCAAAAAGAACCAAGTTCGAAAAAGAAGAAACGAGTGAGTCGGAATAAGATAGTTGTATTTGTGCGGTGTAATATATGTAATATAGTGTGCTTATGCTTTACGATATATGTAAAAATTGCTTGTATTAATAAGTATCTTTTATGAATCTAACTCTTGTCTATTTTACAGTATAAAAACACAAAATGGATAGACAACCCAATATTTTAGAAGACTTACCCGGAGACATGATTGATGAAATCTTGTCTAGAGTCGGTCAGAATTCCTCGGCACAACTATTTATGGCAAAATCAGTTTGTAAGACATTCGAAGAACGTTCCAAGAATGCCTTGGTTTATAAAAGGATTTCGTTTGAAAGATGGGGATATCACATTGGGAAACCCATAAGTTACGATGTGTTTACTTTGACGCATATATTGCGGGGAACCCAAATGCTATTTTACGCAACGGGTTAAGAAATTATTTTGACTCAATGTATCCGAATATAGGACTTCATGATTTAGAAAAAGTGGCTAACATGCAACATAAAGAAGCATGTTATGCTTACGGGTTAGTAATGTTCGCTTCTCACCAAAGTGAGAAAAAGAACATCGGGCTACAACTATTAAACAAAACGTTCCCACAAGTGACGGAGTCGGTAATTGGGGTAAGAAATGAGATTTTTAGGTTATTACGAGACTGTTGGTCATTACGTAACCTTCGTCCTTTTGACGACGTTACAACACGTTGTCATACTATCGGTCACAACAGTTACGTTCCACAAGACCAAGGATGGGAAGTGGTATTAGTAAAACCAGAATGCATGACTTGTTTCTGGACGTATGAATTACGTGTCTTTGTTGCCTTTGCTGAACGCCTTATTTATTAACTAGAATTATCTTCGCAACTACTTTGTATCAAAGTTTTATGTGTTATATTTCATGCTATATGTAAAATAGCTGTATTGTAAGTTTGCAAGATATTGTATAAAGGTTTGAATATGATATATATTTTTGTGTGATTAGTTTTTCATATAGAATTGTAGTAGTTGAAATGGTATGTTAGCTACTAAGTATGAACTTAACGGGTAGGTACTACCCGAATTAAAGAGTATAAAACGCTAATATGAAGAAAGAGCTTTTATAAATAAGTTCATATTACGCTACTAAATACTATTGACTACTCTTGATATTCTATATGATTAACTCGTTTCATTTGACTATTTTGAAGGAAATGGCACCGACTACTCGAGACACCTTGAATATGAGTGAAGAGGAATTTCGTACCTTTCTTGCTTCAAACATAGCCGCAGTACAGGCCGCGCTACATACCAACAATAACCTTGGATCTAGCAGTACATGAAATCGTGTAGGATGCACCTACAAAGAATTCACTGCCTGCAAACCTTTGGAATTTGATGGAACCGAAGGACCGATCGGATTGAAACGGTGGACCGAGAAGGTCGAATCGGTGTTTGCCATAAGTAAGTGTACTGAAGAGGACAAAGTGAAGTACGCTACGCATACCTTCACAGGTTCTGCGTTAACATGGTGGAATACCTATCTAGAGCAAGTAGGACAAGATGATGCTTACGCACTACCGTGGTCAGCATTCAAGCACTTGATGAACGAGAAGTACCATCCCAGAACCGAGGTCAATAAGCTCAAGACAGAACTTAGAGGTTTACGAACCCAAGGATTTGATATTACCACGTACGAAAGACGATTCACAGAATTATGCCTATTGTGTCTGGGAGCGTTCGAAGATGAGGAAGAGAATATCGACGCGTTTGTGAAAGGATTACTGGAAAGAATCCAAGAAGATATAAGTTTACACGAGCCCGCCTCCATACAACAGGCATGTAGAATGGCTCACAAACTAGTGAACCAGATTGAAGAAAGAATTAAAGAACAGACTGCTGAAGAGGCCAATGTGAAGCAAGTTAAAAGAAAGTGGGAGGAAAACGATGATAAGAATCACCAATACAACAACAACAGCAATTACAACAATAATCGCAACAACTATCCTAACAATCACAACATCAATCGCAACTATAACAAACGGCCCAACAACAACAACAACAACAACAACAACAACAACAACAACAACAACAACAACAACAACAACAACAATAACAGCAACTACAACAATCATCTTAACAACAATAATAACCGCAACAACAACAAAAATCAGAAGCAGCTATGCCAAAGGTGTGAAAAGTATCACTCGGGGTTCTGCACCAAATTTTGCAACAAGTGTAAAAGAAATGGTCATAGCGCGGCGAAGTGTGAGGTCTACGGACCAGGGGTTAACAGAACGAAAGGAACAAATGGTGTCGGAACGAGTAATGGCAGAGCAAGTAGTGTCAGAGCAAGTTATGCCAATGTAGTTTGTTATAAATGTGGAAAATTGGGCCACATTATTAGAAATTCCCCGAACTAGGAGAACACGAATGGACAAGGCCGCGAAAGAGTTTTCAATATTAATGCGGCAGAGGCACAGGAAGACCCGGAGCTTTTTACGGGTACGTTTCTTATTGACAATAAATCTGCTTACGTTTTATTTGATTCGGGTGCGGATAGAAGCTATATGAGTAGAGATTTCTGTGCTAAATTAAGTTGTCCATTGACACCTTTGGATAGTAAATTTTTACTTGAATTAGCAAATGGTAAATTAATTTCAGCAGATAATATATGTCGGAATCGAGAAATTAAACTGGTTAGCGAAACATTTAAGATTGACTTGATACCAGTAGAGTTAGGGAGTTTTGATGTGATAATCAGTATGGACTGGTTGAAAGAAGTGAAAGAAGAGATCGTTTTTTACAAAAATGCAATTCGCATTATACGAGAAAAAGGAAAACCCTTAATGTTGTACGGAGAAAAGGGCAACACGAAGCTACATCTTATTAGTAATTTGAAGGCACAAAACTAATAAGAAAAGGTTGCTATGCTGTTCTAGCACACGTCGAGAAAGTACAAACTGAAGAAAAGAGCATCAATGATGTTCCCGTCGCAAAAGAATTTCCCGATGTATTTCCGAAAGAATTACCGGGATTACCCCCACATCGATCCGTTGAATTTCAAATAGATCTTGTACCAGGAGCTGCACCAATAGCTCGTGCTCCTTACAGACTCGCACCCAGCGAGATGAAAGAACTGCAAAGCCAATTACAAGAACTTTTAGAGCGTGGTTTCATTCGACCAAGCACATCACCGTGGAGAGCTCCTGTTTTGTTTGTCAAGAAGAAAGATGGTACATTTAGGTTGTGTATCGACTACCGATAGTTGAACAAACTTACCATCAAGAACCGCTACCCACTACCGAGAATCGACGACTTATTTGATCAACTACAAGGCTCGTCTGTTTATTCAAAGATTGACTTACGTTCTGGGTATCATCAAATGCGGGTGAAAGAAGATGATATTCCAAAGACTGCTTTCAGAACACGTTACGGTCATTACGAGTTTATGGTCATGCCGTTTGGTTTAACTAATGCACCAGCTGTGTTCATGGACCTTATGAACCGAGTGTGTGGACCATACCTTGACAAGTTTGTCATTGTTTTCATTGATGACATACTTATTTACTCAAAGAATGACCAAGAACACGGTGAACATTTGAGAAAGGTGTTAGAAGTATTGAGGAAGGAAGAATTGTACGCTAAATTTTCAAAGTGTGCATTTTGGTTGGAAGAAGTTCAATTCCTCGGTCACATAGTGAACAAAGAAGGTATTAAGGTGGATCCGGCAAAGATAGAAACTGTTGAAAAGTGGGAAACCCCAAAAACTCCGAAACACATACGCCAGTTTTTAGGACTAGCTGGTTACTTCAGAAGGTTCATCCAAGACTTTTCCAGAATAGCAAAACCCTTGACTGCATTAACGCATAAAGGGAAGAAATTTGAATGGAAGGATGAACAAGAGAAATCGTTTCAGTTATTGAAGAAAAAGCTAACTACGGCACCTATATTGTCATTGCCTGAAGGGAATGATGATTTTGTGATTTATTGTGACGCATCAAAGCAAGGTCTCGATTGTGTATTAATGCAACGAACGAAGGTGATTGCTTATGCGTCTAGACAATTGAAGATTCACGAACAAAATTATACGACACATGATTTGGAATTAGGCGCGGTTGTTTTTGCATTAAAGACTTGGAGGCACTACTTATATGGGGTCAAAAGTATTATATATACCGACCACAAAAGTCTTCAACACATATTTAATCAGAAACAACTGAATATGAGGCAGCGTAGGTGGATTGAATTGTTGAATGATTACGACTTTGAGATTCGTTACCACCCGGGGAAGGCAAATGTGGTAGCCGACGCCTTGAGCAGGAAGGACAGAGAACCCATTCGAGTAAAATATATGAATATAATGATTCACAATAACCTTACTACTCAAATAAAGGAGGCGCAACAAGGAGTTTTAAAAGAGGAAAATTTAAAGGATGAAATACCCAAAGGATCGGAGAAGCATCTTAATATTCGGGAAGACGGAACCCGGTATAGGGCTGAAAGGATTTGGGTACCAAAATTTGGAGATATGAGAGAAATGGTACTTAGAGAAGCTCATAAAACCAGATACTCAATACATCCTGGAACGGGGAAGATGTACAAGGATCTCAAGAAACATTTTTGGTGGTCGGGTATGAAAGCCGATGTTGCTAAATACGTAGGAGAATGTTTGACGTGTTCTAAGGTCAAAGCTGAGTATCAGAAACCATCAGGTCTACTTCAACAACCCGAAATCCCGGAATGGAAATGGGAAAACATTACCATGGATTTCATCACTAAATTTCCAAGGACTGCAAGTGGTTTTGATACTATTTGGATAATAGTTGATCGTCTCACCAAATCAGCACACTTCCTGCCAATAAGAGAAGATAACAAGATGGATAAGTTAGCACGACTGTATTTGAAGGAAGTCGTCTCCAGACATGGAATACCAATCTCTATTATCTCTGATAGGGATGGCAGATTTATTTCAAGATTCTGGCAGACATTACAGCAAGTATTAGGAACTCGTCTAGACATGAGTACTGCCTATCATCCACAAACTAATGGGCAGAGCGAAAGAACGATACAAACGCTTGAAGACATGCTACGAGCATGTGTTATTGATTTCAGAAACAATTGGGATCGACACCTACCGTTAGCAGAATTTTCCTACAACAACAGTTATCATTCTAGTATTGAGATGGCGCCGTTTGAGGCACTTTATGGTAGAAAGTGAAGGTCTCCGATTTGTTGGAATGAAGTGGGGGATAGACAGATTACGGGTCCGGAGATAATACAAGAAACTACCGAGAAAATCATCCAAATTCAACAAAGATTGAAAACCGCCCAGAGTCGACAAAAGAGCTACGCGGACAGTAAAAGAAAAGATATAGAGTTTGAAATTGGAGAAATGGTCATGCTTAAGGTTTCACCTTGGAAAGGCGTTGTTCGATTTGGTAAACAAGGGGAAACTAAATCCAAGGTACATTGGATCATTCAAGATTATAGATCGGGTCGGACCAGTAGCTTACCAACTGGAGCTACCTCAACAACTCGCAGCTGTACATAACACTTTCCACGTCTCAAATTTGAAGAAATGTTTTGCTAAAGAAGATCTCACTATTCCATTGGACGAAATCCAAATCAATGAAAAACTTCAATTCATTGAAGAACCCGTCGAAATAATGGATCGTGAGGTTAAGAGACTTAAACAAAATAAGATACCGATTGTTAAGGTTCGATGGAATGCTCGTAGAGGACCCGAGTTCACCTGGGAGTGTGAAGATCAGATGAAGAAGAAATACCCGCATCTATTTCTAGAAGATTCGTCAACACTTTCAACAGCTTAAAATTTCGGGACTAAATTTGTTTAACGGGTAGGTACTGTAGTGACCCGAACTTTTCCATGTTTATATATATTAAATGAAATTGATATTTACATGATTAAGTGTTTCCAACATATTAAGCAATCAAACTTATTAAGACTTGATTAATTGGAATAGGTTTCATATAGACAAATGACCACCCAAGTTGACCGGTGATTCATGAACGTTAAAACTTGTAAAAACTATACGATGACATATATATGGTTATATATATAGTTAAAATGATTTTATTATAAGTATGTATCTCATTAGGTATTTTAACAATGAGTTATATACATAAAAATGAGACTATTTAATTAAGAAACTCGAAAACGATATATATAACGATTATTGTTATAACGTCTTACTAGGTACATATGAATCATATTAAGATATTGATACACTTGGTTAATTATGTTAAATAATAAGTAAATATATCATTAAGTGTATTAACAATGAACTACATATGTAAAAATAAGACTACTAACTTAATGATTTTGAAACGAGACATATATGTAACGATTATCGTTGTAACGACATTTAATGTATATAGATCATATTAAGAGATATTCGTACATCATAATATCATGATAATATAATAATTTAAAATCTTATTTGATATTATAAATATTGGGTTAACAACATTTAACAAGATCGTTAACCTAAAGGTTTCAAAACAACATTTACATGTAACGACTAACGATGACTTAACGACTCAGTTAAAATGTATATACATGTAGTGTTTTAATATGTATTCATACACTTTTGAAAGACTTCAAGACACTTGTCAAAATACTTCTACTTAACAAAAATGCTTACAATTACATCCTCGTTCAGTTTCATCAACAAATCTACTCGTATGCACCCGTATTCGTACTCGTACAATACACAGCTTTTAGATGTATGTACTATTGGTACATACACTCCAATGATCAGCTCTTAGCAGTCCATGTGAGTCACCTAACACATGTGGGAACCATAATTTGGCAACTAGCATGAAATATCTCATAAAATTACAAAAATATGAGTAATCATTCATGACTTATTTACATGAAAACAAAATTACATATCCTTTATATCTAATCCATACACCAACGACCAAAAACACCTACAAACACTTTAATTCTTCAATTTTCTTCATGTAATTGATCTCTCTCAAGTTCTATCTTCAAGTTCTAAGTGTTCGTCACAAATTCCAAAAGTTCTAGTTTCATAAAATCAAGAATACTTCCAAGATTGCAAGTTTACTTCCAAGTTTTCTAAATCCATTCCAAGTAATCATCCAAGATCAAGAAACCTTTGTTACTTACAGTAGGTTATCTTTCTAATACAAGGTAATAATCATATTCAAACTTTAATTCAATTTCTATAACTATAACAATCTTATTTCGAGTGAAAATCTTACTTGAAATTGTTTTCGTGTCATGATTCTGCTTCAAGAACTTTCAAGCCATTCAAGGATCCTTTAAAGCTAGATCCATTTTTCTCATTTCCAATAGGTTTATCCAAGGAACTTGAGGTAGTAATGATGTTCATAACATCATTCGATTCATACATAAAAAGCTGTCTTATTCAACGTTATAAACTTGTAATCACTAGAACATAGTTTAGTTAATTCTAAACTTGTTCGCAAATAAAGTTAATCCTTCTAACTAGACTTTTAAAATCAACTAAACACATGTTCTATATCTATATGATATGCTAACTTAATGATTTAAAACCCGGAAACACGATAAACACCATAAAACTGGATATACGCCGTCGTAGTAAAACCGGGGGCTGTTTTGGTTGGGATAATTAAAAGCTAAGAAGAACTTTGATTTAAAAGCTATACTTCTGGAAAAATGATTTTTCTTATGAACATGAAACTATATCCAAAAATCATGGTTAAACTCAAAGTGAAAGTATGTTTTTCAAAATGGTCATCAAGATGTCGTTCTTTCGATGGAAATGACTACCTCTTTCAAAAACGACTTGTAACTTGTATTTTCGACTATAAACTTATACTTTTTATATTTAGATTCATAAAGTTAAGTTCAATACGAAACCGTGGCCACTGGAATCACTCAAAACGGATTAGAAACGAAGAAATGGCGAGTAAAACAAGATTGATAAAAACTACTCATTTTACCTACGTGAAAGTTAGTAATAAATCTATTCCAACCATAACCTAATCAACTTATATTGTATATTATGTAATCTTGAGATACCATAGACACGTATACAATGTTTCGACCTATCATGTCGACCCATCTATATATATATTGCGGAACAACCATAGACACTCTATATGTGAATGTTGGAGTTAGCTATACAGGGTTGAGGTTGATTCCAAAATATATATATATATATATATATATATATATATATATATATATATATATATATAGTTTGAGTTGTGATCAATACTGAGATACGTATACACTGGGTCGTGGATTGATTCAAGATAATATTTATCGATTTATTTCTGTACATCTAACTGTGGACAACTAGTTGTAGGTTACTAACGAGGACAGCTGACTTAATAAACTTAAAACATCAAAATGTATTAAAAGTATTGTAAATATATTTTGAACATACTTTGATATATATGTATATATTGTTATAGGTTCGTGAATCAACCAGTGGCCAAGTCTTACATCCCGACGAAGTAAAAATCTGTGAAAGTGAGTTATAGTCCCACTTTTAAAATCTAATATTTTTGGGATGAGAATACATGCAGGTTTTATAAATGATTTACAAAATAGACACAAGTACGTGAAACTACATTCTATGGTTGAATTATCGAAATCGAATATGCCCCTTTTTATTAAGTCTGGTAATCTAAGAATTAGGGAACAGACACCCTAATTGACGCGAATCCTAAAGATAGATCTATTGGGCCTAACAAACCCCATCCAAAGTACCGGATGCTTTAGTACTTCGAAATTTATATCATATCCGAAGGGTGTCCCGAAATGATGGGGATATTCTTATATATGCATCTTGTTAATGTCGGTTACCAGGTGTTCACCATATGAATGATTTTTATCTCTATGTATGGGATGTGTATTGAAATATGAAATCTCGTGGTCTATTGTTACGATTTGATATATATAGGTTAAACCTATAACTCACCAACATTTTTGTTGACGTTTAAAGCATGTTTATTCTCAGGTGAATACTAAGAGCTTCCGCTGTTGCATACTAAAATAAGGACAAGATTTGGAGTCCATGTTTGTATGATATTGTGTAAAAACTGCATTCAAGAAACTGATTTCGATGTAACATATTTGTATTGTAAACCATTATATAATGGTCGTGTGTAAGCAGGATATTTTAGATTATCATTATTTGATAATCTACGTAAAGCTTTTTAAATCTTTATTTATGAAATAAAGGTTATGGTTTGTTTTAAAAATGAATGCGGTCTTTGAAAAAACGTCTCATATAGAGGTCAAAACCTCGCAATGAAATCAATTAATATGGAACGTTTTTAATCAATAAGAACGGGACATTTCATATACGTCCCATACATAGAGACAAAAATAATCATTCATATGGATTGAACACCTGGTAACCGACGTTAACAATATGCATATAGAATATCCCCAAAACAGAAATCCATCTGTATTAATAACTCGAAGTACTAAAGCATACCATTTTCCAGTATGGGGGGAGTTAGGGCCCGTAGACCTACCTTTAGGATTCGCGTCAATTAGGGTGTCTGTTCCCTAATTCTTAGGCTACCAAGCTAAAAGGGTGATATTCGATTCGATAATCCAACCATAGAATGTAATTTTCGAGTACTTGTGTCTATTTCGTCAAACATTTATAAAAGCAGCGCATGTATTCTCAGTCCCAAAAATATATATTGCAAAAGCATTTAAAAAGGGAGCAAATGAAACTCACAATATTGTATTTTGTAGTAAAAATACATATGACGGCATTTAACAACTGAACAATGCAGGGTTGACCTTGGATTCACGAACCTATATCATTTGTATATATATATATATATATATATATATATTAATACATATCTTTGTAGTCGAACAATTTTATATATATAATATTATTACTGATAAAAAAATTTATATTAATAACTTATATATTTTGTTATTAATATATGTTCATTTATATATATATAAATATAGATTTGTTATTATATGTATTAAATATTTTATATATATATATATATATATATATATATATATATATATATATATATATATATATATATATATTCCATTTGATTGTTAAAAATAGTACTTATACTAATACCAACATAATATTAGTAGTGATTAAAATAATAATAGTGATAATAATATTAATGATTATATCAATAATAATATTAGTGTTAGTTTTAATAATACCTCTTATAATAACGATAATAACAGTAATTTTTAATAAAAATGAAAAGTTTATTAATAATGATAATGAAAATAATAATTTTTATAGTAATACATAATACTTAATAATAATTATTATAGCAATTTCATCACTCGTGATAATATTAATACCTATGTTAATCATAATCAAAATCTTCATATTAAATTTCTAAATTAATAACTAGAGCTTCTATAACATAAATTCGTAATCCTAATCATAATAATAGTAATACTTATATTAATAATAATCATACTAATAATAATATTCAGTGATAATACTAGTGCTAGTAATGATAATGATATTAATATTAATGATAATAACAATAATACTAAATAATATTACTTTTATTAACATTGCTAAAGATAACTACAATAATAATACTTAAGTGATAACCTTAACAACAATAAATACGTTAATAATACTTATAAGATTAATAATAATGATAATAATAATAATAATAGTAATAATACTAATAATGTTCTTAATTATAATTATAATCATAATAATAATGTTAACTAATACTTTTAGATGAAAAAATCTATAATAATAATTACATTAATAATGTTAATAATAATAATAATAATAATAATAGTTATATTACTTATAATCATGGTAATAATAATAATAATTATCATACTAATAATAATTAGTAATATTATCATTTAACATTAATGAATAATAATAATAATAATAATAATAATAATAATAATAATAATAATAATAATAATAATAATAATGATAATAATAATAATAATAATAATAATAATAATAATAATAATAATAATAATAATAATAATAATAATAATAATAATTACTAATAATAATGATAATAGGAATGAAATTAAGAGTGTATACCCTTTAAGAAACTTTTCTAAAAAGAATTGCACCAAACCGAGCTCGAACCCGCGACCTCCCGAATACCCGTCAACACCCTAACCATCCATATGTCTTCTATTTTTCTGATTAAACCGATACCTAAATGTATATAATCCGTATATCTGTTTCTGTTTTCTTTTTCTTCAACTTCAATCGATTAGAGTAACAATCTAAGTCAAATTACTAGTTTGATTTACAATCTTCAAACAAAACCGAATTAACAAGCTGTGGAACATTCGACTTACAGAACAATAACAACAAAAGAAAATTTCAGACAAAACAGCAGAAGAGACTCGCGAAGAACAATAAGAACTCCAACGTTGATTTTGATTTCCGAACGGTTTTAGATCATGAGTACTACATGAAATATGTAGTATATCATTCTCAGAACCTTTGGGAATCAACAATTACAACAGAAACAGACTCTAAATCTTTAATTCGATCTTGAACTACCGTTTGACTTTTTCACTTTTTAATGTTTGACTGTGAAATTCGAAATCATTAGAAGGGGTTGGGGCTTGTAAACTTGCAGATAGCTTAAATAGGTAAATCCTAACACTTTTGTATTCTTAGATTTTGAAGATTGATTATGAATTAGGCTTTTGATTTGAAATCTGTCGTGGCCAAAGGAAACGGGTTTGTTTCCTTCAATTTCTGTTTAAATCCTTCGATTAGTAGCAGTTATTTGTTGAGTGTGATATTAGAAATCAAATGATTGCTTCAGTGGGTATGAGAGGATGGATTGATGTCTTGTAGTGAAGGTGAAGGTCGACACAATATCACGAGCAGATAGGGATATCATGAAAGAAGAGAAAAAGAAATATATAAATATGATAAAATGTGTAACAAATCACGCGTATGAATATATATATGAGTTTTATTATATATATTTAATTTAATATTAATAATTATTAATTAATAATATATAATAATAATACTAATAATAATAATTATATAATAATAATAATAATAATAATAATAATAATAATAATAATAATCTTAACAATAATGATAATCACAATAAATAAAAAAATATTATTATTATTAATGATAATAATAAACTGTATTATTTTTATATTAATAGTTAAAATTTTAAATAATGATTTTAATGTTAATAATGATAATAATAGTAATAATCATAATAATAACTAAAATCATATTTATAACAATAATAATATTAGTAAAATACAATGTAAATGATAGTTCTTATAATATTACTTATAAAAATAATGATAATAAATAATTAATATCTATAACAAGGATACTGATAATTATTAATAACAATGTAAACAATGAAATTTTATTAATAATAATTAATGATATTTAAATTATAACTAAGTTATACTTTTAATTATTCTTACAATAATATTTGTACTTATATATTATAATTAATCTTATTAATAAATGTAAATACAATAATATTACTACATACCTATTTATATGATTTTACATTTTAAATTCCAATTGATTAAAGTGTATGTTATTAATTCAAAATATTATATATACACTTATATATATATATATATATATATATATATATATATATATATATATATATATATATATATATATATATATATATATATATATATATATATATTTTCACACAATTGTTCGTGAATCGTCGGGTAAGGTCCAACGGATAGTTAAGTGCATGAAATTATTTTTAATATAAAACATCGATTTACTTAACTTGTCGATATCCAATCATCTAAGTTATTTACACTCCACGTTCTTACGTTCACATTAAATAGTATGAAAGCTTAATTAGTTATCTTAACAAAAGTCACGATGAAAATATTGTAAAGCATGAATTGGAAATCAAACAGGAATCTCTGATAACCCTAATCTAGTTCCCGTTAATTGACACATTTGTTCTTACATATAATTCACTTTTCCAATTATTCCGAACACCGTTAAAAGGCTAGATTTCCTAAATCATAGTGGGCCTCATAAAAGAGACCCATGATCATAACACAATGTAACCGATAATTAAATCATTTGATATTATCTTTTAATTGCGTCGATAAATATATTACACATATATTGAATCAAATACGTTCATATAAAGTATTTTAAATCAAATACTTTGTTATCGTTTTTAATTAATATATCTATATATTTATATATACATATCTATATACACATAAATGTTCGTGAATCATTGGGAATAGTCGAATGGTAATTGAATACATAAACACAGTTCAGAAATTTTGAGACTCCAACATTACAATTTTTGCTTATCGTATCGAAATCATATAAAGATTAAGTTTAAATTTGGTCGGAAATTTTCGGGTCGTCACAAAACACTAAAAAAAATCTTATTTTTTTGTAATTTTTTTTTTTAGTGTAAAATTTTTTATTCCGTAAAATTCAGGTGGGTCGGATACCCCATTTGGGTTCGAATAAATACCGCTGCACACCACACTCATAAAACATGGAACGAGGTGGACCAATAAGCACCTCAGATCCGATACCATCAACCACGAGCTGGGAATCTATCTTCGCAATACCATTTCTTCATTTTTAACTTTTAATATTAAATTTCAAAGTTTTGAAAGACGATGAAATTAGACACAAGTGTCCGAAAAAAAAAAAAAAAAAAAAAAAAAAAAAAATTAGACACAAGTGTCCGAAAGGAATTATTTAATTTTCAAAGTGAAATATTAATTGAAAAGGGAATATGAAATTAGCCAGCATGGCATCATCTGATTGGATGTTAAGAATTTTAAGAAACGGGCCGACCAGCACTATGATTGGATTGGAATGAAAAAAATTGGTGCTCCCACACCACAAAGACAATTCTGAAGTCCCTGCACCCGCACCTGCCAATTCACAATTCACGGGAACACACACACACCCGTATGACGTCACACCCACCCCTGGTCCCCACCAGCACGCAACCTGGACCCCACCTTTTAATTCTGCCTTTTTATTTACCTTAATAACCGTTGGATTAAATCATTAAATTGAAAACGATACAAAAACCCTTCTTCTCTCTCATCTCTTTTATACAGATACATATACACACACACTGTTTGTGTGAATCAAGTGGAGCACATTTCGCGGGATTTTTCATTCTCTCTCTTTCAACATTACCATCTTGATTTCTCCATTTTCCGCCATTTTTGACCTCAATCGTCAACTACACCAGTAAGATTTACATTATTTCTTTTCTGTTATAGTTATGGAGTATCTTCTTGTTGAATATATCATGTATATGTAATGTATATAATGTATATCTGTTGATTAACGAAAGTTGCTTAGATTATTCTGTGGTTTATCTTTCATTCTTTCTCTTGATTTTTATTATTTTTTTGATTTTTAATTAGTTTATTCTGATAAGCAGTTGTAATTGTATATTGTATGTGCGATTAGGTTATTGTTAGATATTTTGATACATTGGATCTGTGAATTTGGCGTATAATCTGGTGTTTAATCCTTGAAGATGTTAATGAATTTGTGCTATTTCAGTAACGGTATTTGGAGTGCTTTGTTTTGAGATACTTTTAGTAAATTGCAAGCGTGTTGGTCAAATAAAGTATCAATAAATGCTAGGTTTGTTCACATGACTTTTATTTTTATTTTAGATTAGATTAGATTTATTTTATATTTTAAAAACTATAAATCTTATTACGCCAGAAGTAAGATGATTAAAAATAGTGATTCAGATAATGTCTCATCTTTTTGTCTCTGTAATTTGGTTTTTAGTGTGATTTTACATGACATTTGTTTCTGTAATTTGATTTTTAGTGTGATTTTACTTGCCTGGTAGAATCAATAGCAACCTCAGGGTATAAGTATAACATCTTAATTCTTAACTTTTCAAAAAAAAAAAAAAAAAGTATAACATCTTAAGCTGTAATTTAATTTTGTTTTGTTTTTGAAAATGCAAAATGCATGTTTATGCATTTGCAACAGATTTTACTGTAGACTAATTTATACTGAGCAGTTGCAACAATGCTATTAGTTGTGAATGCCATTGATTATGTCACATTCGTATATGTACAAAGTGAAATACAGAGCAGCATAGGAAATATAAAAAACTAGTGAGAAGAATAAACATGATATCACATTGATATCAGAATTCGAGTAGTGTTTTTGGAGTTATTTTTATCGTTCTGCTCTATTAATAGGAGTACTGCAGCAGCTTCTGTTAGAACTTTAATAGAACTTGAATATATAATTGACATTTAGATTCATACTAAGCAATACATTTACTGAGACGCTTGGTTGTGCTGTGTATTGCCAGGTAGCGTTTATGAATGAGACATGAAATACGGTGCACAGGTCAGAATGGGTTCAAGAGAAAAGCAAACGTTTAAGGAGTCCACTGTAACCTTGCAAGCAAATAGAAAAATAAAATCTCTAGATTATGCTAAACTGGATAACCCATTATATGTGGGTCAACAGGATGAACAGAGACAAATGGCTGCTGAACATGATCCCATTAAAGATGATAGCCTTGTTAAGCATATGAGAAATTTGCCTGGCTATCTTCAGAGTGCAAGAAAAGGTGAAAATATTCAGGGACAAGCGTTGAATTTTGGAGTTCTCGATTGGGGTCGTCTTGAAAATTGGAAATCAAACGAAAAGCGTATTCCACCACGTTATAACATGAAGACATCACTCTCCGGTACTAATCCTACACTGGTGGAAAATCGAGCAGTAAGAATTTCAAAAAGTAAGAAAAATATACCCCTGCCTAACAAGAATCAACAAGCATCATCAAATGTTTCTTCACTCAATTCATCTTCTAGAAAAAGACTTCCTCCAGGTGTCAGATGGCCTAGAGGAAAACCTGAAAAACCCCAAATTTCTGAAAGTTCTCCTTGCTTAAACGATATGCCAGCTGGCGATAAATCTCTTCACGAGATTGACTGTATCGAAGGGAAACAAGTTGATCAAATGACATCAGAAAAGAAAACTTCATCATCTGACAAGAGTCAACCGACAAAGATGACATCAGCCAATGATGATATCAATCATGATATTGACACATGGCCCGTTACACCTAAAGATATTTCAATAACTAGTTCTTCTGATGATATCAATCACTCGTTTGAAGTAAACGAGAGAAGACTATCTGAATGCTTTTCTCCAACTGAGTTTAGTTCACTAAAACCTTTCTCTGATGTTCCTCACTCTTGTCCTTTCCCTTTCCCTCTCACTCAATCTGAGCCAGAATGTCTTAATGAATCAGTCACACAAGTAAAAGGTAAATCGCTCAAAGAAAAACATTCAACCAGTAGCCTATCCAAGTTAAGTGATTTGCAAAAGAACGAACCACCAGTTCTAAAAGGGAGAATCTCGTCTCCTAATCGGAGGTTTAGTTTTAGTCTTGGAAAGATGGCCAGAAGCTTTAGCTTTAAAGAGAGTTCATCTACTTCGCAACAAAGTTTTGATGCCTCAAAGGATAATCCAACTAATCCATCCAGGTCCAGTCCATTGAGGAGATTTCTGGACCCGTTGTTGAAGCTCAAAGGATCTCATTCAACTGAAAAGGTTCAGCAACCAAAACTAGAACTTAGTCCTACTAACTTTGCCCATCTGAGCGAGACCGAATTGCTCCACAGAAAGAAACACATATCATTTAACGTACCAGCTCTTCTACAGCTTACAATGAAAAATGGAATCCCTTTTTTCAAACTTGTGGTAGAAAGCAGCAGTGACATTTTAGCTGCTGCTGTCAAAAAGTTACCGTCTGCAAAAGATGACTCAAGCTTGATTTATGCGTTTTACTCAGTTCATGAGACTAAGAAGAAGAGTGGAGGTTGGATGTACCATGGTTCTAAGGATAAAAGTTACGATTTTGGATATAACATTGTTGGACAGATGAAGATATCTAGCTCTTATCATCCTGAGTTTAGTGGTGTGGATAAAGACCTTTATGTGGTGCGAGAATCGGTCTTGTATAGTAGCAATACCATGCTGGAAGATCAAAAAACGCTCGACTGCAAGCTAGATGGGGAGCTCGCTGCTATAATAATCAAAAATCCGAGTGATCAAACCTGTGGAGATATTGGGAGCTCTAAAAGCACGCTAGTTGTTCTTCCTGAAGGTGTTCATAATTGGCCTAATGGTGGAGTACGTTCTGCGTTGATGAACAGATGGAAAAATGGAGCGTGCGATTGTGGAGGCTGGGACATCGGTTGCCAGTTTCGTGTTTTGAGTCATGAGAGTGAAATGGTTAAGAATTCAACTTCATCTACACTTTGCACTACCTCGAGTAGTCTTGACCTTTGTTACAAGGTAATTATCATACCAAGTGAAATTTATTATTTATCTGTATATACATTTGTTAAAATTGTATATGAACAATACTGGCTGGTGGTTGCAGGTAGGGGACAAGAACAAGTTCAGTTTTAGGTTGGTTTCACTTGAGGATGGGCTTTACTCGCTTGACTACGACCCGTCAATGTCTTTGCTTCAAGCATTCTCTGTTTGTGTAGCAGTTGTAAGTAGCCAGAAGTTAACCCACATGTTTCAAGTGAATTACAGTACATTGTCAAAAGACTCGTCCGAAACCGTACTGACGGGCGATAAAGTCAGAAGTCGGGAGGAATACTTTTCAAAACCACCGGCATCACCTGTTGGCAGGGTATAGTTTTAGTAGCTATATTAGTTTTAGGGATAATAACCGTTTTGTTTGTCGCTGGATAGGAAAGAATTACAAAATGCAGGTTTACGTATGACACGAATTGATGATATACTAGTAGTACTAGTATTGTGAGGTCATAAGGGCCTGGAACAAATGGTACATGCTACAAAGTTGTAAAGAAAATGTATGAACTTGTATGCTGAATGAGCTACTACTTCACCAGGTTTACTGTTTGTCATTCTTTTTGTGTCTTGAAGTATCCTAGTTAGTAAAATTACTTAGCCAAATTTTGAACCTATTTGCACAAAAAAGGTTGCCAACCAGCAACACCTCACTACTTGAAGTGTTTACAAGTATTCACGTTACTAAGTGTCCACTTTGATGTTATAGTCAAGCAAAAGAGATTTTAGTATGTAAATATCTTATGTAATTTGTTCATAATGTAATTAGTGGAGAACCATAAAACTATGTGTGCAATGGGACAGAGAGGGTATTTTCTATAAGAATAATTGATTTTTTTTTTACTAATCTTTTCTTTACGTATAGGCCGGTGACATGTATTAACAAGAGAATTTGATTCATGTAGTTTTAGGTATGATGGATTCAATTGTGTTCATTCATTTTTTATGAAGATAATAATTATTTTGGAATTGTATTAGAGGAGCCTATGATATTTAGTTTGACCTGCAGTAGTCTGCAAGTCAATAAGTCCACGTTTCTTATACATCATTACAAAAAACTAGTAGGCACTTGCTACACTTAATGTTTGGTGGTCCAGTTTACTTCATAACGTACACAACTAGGTATAATAAACACTGGACATGTTGACTAGCTGTAATAATGAGTACATAAAAATATCAATAATGAGCACACGTGATTTATTAGCGATTTATGGTATAAAAAAAATGTACGAGTATTTCTCAAAGACTATAAGATCGTATTACATTACAACGATGTTTACTACTAGATAGAAAAAGTATGTTCCCTATATTATGACGACTTGTTACAAAAACCAATAACGTCAGGCCAATTAACATACATTATTTAACGTGTTCATTTTGATCTATAACAGAGTAATACACTGAGAAGAATATATCTATCTCAGTTATGTAGTTGTGTACCTAGCTTTTACAGTATGAACTTTTTATATGAGTACAAATTTCAAATGTTTTATGTTTTTTCACGTTTCTTTTATTATGTCAATAATGAAATGAATGGTTACTGTATATTTCAATCTCAAAACAACAACTTGGTTGATTACGTTCATTTTGGACATATGATCGGTCTTAGGATCGTAAATCATAAATTGGATCCATCTAGGTGATCATATTATGAACATGTAATGGACAGCTGGGAACTTGTATGTTGTATGGGCGGATTATGAGTTCCCGTTGAGTTTTAAGGTTAAGGATGTTCAAGTTCAGATAACAGGCGATGCCGATTATGTTACATGTGTTGAGAAAGTGAAGACTTAGGTTGATTCAATTGTGATCCTTGATTCCTTAATCATTCATATATGTATCCAACTCAAACCGTACTTGATTTGATAAACGGGTTGGCAACTCACATAACCAAATAAACGAGTCAAAAGCGATTAATTTAAAGTTAAGATAAACATCAGAATGTTGAAGTTAGTCAAGGTTACTTAGATATCAAGTCACGGTGTTGAAATAAATGGGTCAAATTAAAAAGGTTAATCAAGTAATTAACATCAACAGTTGTTTAGTACGTCTTGCCATGAGATCTTCATTTGCATTCCAAGCCAAGTCTGTACCCAGTGTTTGCTCTATGCTCACTGTTTCTAGTTTCAAGATGTTGGTGTCCTACTGGGATGTTGTACGGGGCCTAATGGGTGTTTGGTATTGTTTGATCTTGATTAACTTTGAGTCTACGATTCAAAGTTCAGTTCAAAATGTTCAGGTTGCTTCAAATCCAAGTAGATTTCAAAATTATTCAAGTGATCCTCATGAACTTTTTACGAAGCAATGAGAGTATAAACAACCGCAGTAGCAAATATATAAAGTTTTACAGATACATAAACACAAATTGGTAGACTATTAAACTTCTCAGACTAAATTGAATGGTACTACTTTCTTTCAAGAACAATGTAATACGGAGTACGGAGTATTAACTATAGATTTGTCACTAGCCTACAATACCCACCCGGCCACCCATTCTCGTGATTCCAAATACTTATCTTAAAAAAATATAGCTGGTTTGGTCATGTTTAAATGACCCGCAACTCACGGGGTAATTGATAAATTACAGTTAAAACTACTAATTTATATCCTTGATGTTCACTAATTAAAATAAGAACAATAATATGACACGAGACCTGGTAGTCACATTCAAATAGCCGTCTCTCATAAGCCATAAGTCAAACCCATGTTTGCTATGAAGCCCCCTCACGTGACTACTAATTTATCACAATCGCCCACACTTTTACTCTTGAAAACGTTAGACCACCACTCACTTATATCCAAAGCAAGGTTACTTCATATTGTACAGTCGTAAATCGTAATTTTTGTACGTTATAATGTTTTTTTATAACTGCAACTCAACAACTATTTCTCTTTCGCCCACGGAAAACGACAATAAGAAAAGAGATAAAGGTAATGAAGAAGCACACCACCCGAGTTCAATTCTTGACTATGCCGAATTGTTCAAAAATGGAGTATGACTAGAGGGTGCGCATAATACGCAATTCACCCGGTACCGGGTCTCGCGCTCGGGAGACTTGATTACCCGAGGTTTTACCTTCTATGAGGAGCCAATGTGGTCGTTCATAGGAGGGTTTCCTCTGCTCACGAGAGGACGTAACGCTTAACCTCTTTAGTTGAAAGGCTACTCAAATACCGCTAGTCTATAAGCCCTTTGGTTGTACGCAGTGGCGGAAGCAGGAGTTTTTTTCACCGAGGACAAAAAAAAAAAAAAAATTAAAACGTAGCGATTTTTATGGGCAAAACGTGGAGGTTTTTGGGCAAAATATGGAGGTTTTTGGGCAACATATGGAGGTTTTTAGGTAAAATTTGAAGGTTTTTGGGTAAAATTTAGATGTTTTTGGACAATATTTGAAGGTTTTGGGCAAAATATGTAGCTTTTGGGGCAAAAAAAATCACTGGGGGAAAGTCGAAAAATCTAAAATTTTTACACTGAAAATTTCAAATCCACTTGGAGCGAGCCCCCACCCCCTCTACATGAAATCGCCCCTGGTTATACGTTATATCCTACTTACCGATTTGAGCACAGACGGAGACTGAACACTAAAATAAAGGGGCTGAACTCATTCAAACATAGCATATAATTTTCTTGTAAAATAAAACTTTGCCTACATTTATACCTTTATAACTTATTAGAAAATTTAAACATAAGATGTGATACACATGTTTAATCGATTTTTTTTAAACGGTAAACACATACACCCTTTAAATAGTTCACGACAAAACTCGAACTCACAACTTCAAAGGTGATGAGTTATCTGATACCGGTAGGTCCTTATCAAGTTGTACTATTATGTCGATAAAGTTGTAAAAGTATCAGTACTCCTTAGTACGACATGTCGATTGTCTTCTACTCTTCTCCACTAACTGTCACAGAGATCGTGTCGATCAATTGCAACGTCCTTTCATTATGTCGTGTACTTTTGTACTTACTAGGTGTTTGTGATATGCCACTAAGGCGTCATAACCAGAGCGCGTGTGATGCGCATACATAGGGTTACTGTATATGCGCATCATTACACGTATATAACATCATTTAAAGTGTTTAACTAATAAATTTTATATGAGTATATTAATTCTATATATATACATATACATTAATTATTATTTCATTCAATTATAAAATTTTTAGCTTGAATTTTATAAAGAAAAATAAAATAAATTTTCTTACTCAAGAAAAAATGACCCATATACATAGTAACAGATAAGAATGAAAAGAGTCATGGGAGTCAAATAATTTAAAAAATGCAAACGCACATTCATGTTACAGGGGCAATATCAAAAAAAAAAATGTAGTATTTAATTCCTAAAATAAAAAAGCTATTAATTGCAACATTTTCTTTGGGAGGAAGACCAAGAACCCCTTTGACCCTAACACCACACACTGTGCAGCACAACGAAACCAGTTCGTTGCCCCACAACGACCACAATGTACATTGTGGGGCCGTTGTGGGCTCCTTCGTGATTACGTTATGGCGGCGAACCACGGTACACACAATGGTAAACTTTGTCACATAGCTTGTTGTGATTGTTCTGAGTTTACATATCCGTTGAAAATTCGAAATGGAAGCGGACGAGTTTTTGTTTATAAAAAAAAGATATTTATATTTTATATTCAATATAAATACATAACATTTTATCTTCGATTCTTACACGCATTTCCTGCTTCATCTTCATAATTCTCTTAAAAAATCCTACCAAAAAACATAATAAAAGCAAATTGAAAAAACATACAAGATGTTTAATTATGTTTTAGAATCGGATTCGGAGTGTGAATAAGCCTTGAAATTTATAAAACTTGCTTACGAAGCTGAAGCCGGCGAATCTTCAATGGAAAGAATACCATGAGAATATATTCATAGAGATCGTGAAGGTGCCGCACAACATTTATGGAAAGATTATTTTTTTGAAACACCAAGCTTTCCAGCGCAAAAAATCAAACGACGGTTTCGTATGCGTTGTCAATTATTCATGGGAATCGTAAATGATATAACTCACGTATATTTTCTAATGAAATTTGTCTCGCTCACTTTTTATACTTTAAGCAATAAAAATGATGCTCTTGGTCGGCAAGGACTAACAATCTTTCAAAAGATTACATCTCATACGTGAATTAGTGTATTGTATTGCGCCATATGCTCTTGATGAATATTTACGAATGAGTGAAACATCATCTTTGAGATGTCTTCACAATTTTGTCATTGTATATCTGACTTATATGGTAGAGAGTAATTGAGGGAACCAAATGCATCCGACATAACACGTTTATACGGTGCACACGAAGAGAAACATGGTTATAAGGGGATGTTAAGGAGTATTGACTGTATGCATTGGGAATGAAAAAATTGCCCTAATACGTGAAAAGGTCAATCCACTATGGGTGATCAAAAATGTCTCCAATAAACCCCGTAGTCGTAAAAAAAGTGGGTGTTTTATCTGCTTCGCATGATATGTGGATTTGACATGATTTTTTTTTGGCATGGTGAGTTCCAATAATGACATCAATGTTTTAAATAATTTTCCAATTTTTAATTCTCTTGAAAATAGAACTGTGCCACGCAACAACCTGCATCATTTTATGTAAATAGGCATCAGTACACAAAATGATATTATCTTGTTGATGATATATATCCGGATTGGGAACACTTATAAAAGGGTATTCACAACCTAGGAATGAGAAACATGCGAAGTTCAAAAGGTTTCAGGAAAGTGTCTGAAAAGATATTAGGAGGACATTTGATGTTCTTCAAGAAATATTAGCGATTCTGAAATACCCCAAAAGATCTATAAAATTCAACAAATTAAGGGAATACATGAATATTTGTATTTTTTTTATTTTTTATTTTTTTGTAAAACATGATTAAAAAAGATAACGATTTTCTAATTAGTTGTAACGACCCCAAATCCGTTTACCGAAAACGAAGCACATTTTTTTTAATTTAATTTTAGGTCCCAATATCCCGTTAATAATACATAACATTTTCAACTCTGTTTTAACCGAAAACATAATATCATAACGTTACGTTTAACAACTTAATATAACCCTTGGTACACAAATGACACATTACAAAATCATTTGTAACAATGACTCAATTACACAAAACACGGGTTAATACTCAATAACCCAACCCAATACCAAGAGCATAATTCCGGGGACTATCAGATCCCCAATCCGCGTCCAAATCTCTGAAAGCTACCACATCGAGCCCAAGCGCTCCTACGCATCTAGTCTAACGACTAGCTAGCCTTACAATCACAATACCTGTAAAAAGATAAACAACGAGAGGGGTAAACTAACCTTAGTGAGTGCAATAAGTATACACATGCATATATAATATACCTACTTGCAACCACCTACTCACATACCACAAACATGCTAGCAATATAATATTAGCATATGAACCCCAAGTATAAAGCTAATAACCTCCATTACCGCAACTAGCATAAACAATAGCATATACTCCAAAATATAATATGCTACACTACAATACATACACAAACTATATGGTTAACCATACTCGCGTCATGGTGCTACCGGCTCCGTGGTTCACACCATACGTAATGCTATGACGCTACCGGCTCCTTGGTTCACGTCACTACGCATTTGAGTCATACTCTTTTATAGTGCTACCGGCTCCTTGATTCACACTTTGGTGTTACCGGCTCCCTGGTTCACACCTCATTTTATAGTGCAACCGGCTCCATGGTTCACACTTTGATGTTACCGGCTCCGTGGTTCACATCACAATACACGTACCATGATGCCACAGGCTCCGTGGTTCACATCATAGCACACTCGCACACACTATGGCACTTCCGACTTCGTGGATCATGCCATAGCATACAAATAAATATACTATATACATACATGCATAAATATCCCACTCACCTTAACGCCTCGATGAAGTGCAATCCAAATTCCGCAACTCGCCAATGGAACGTACCTATTCCGTTTATCACATAATCATCAATACAACCTCATTTGGACTCTCGACCCGCCCAAATGAACAACAAGTGCAAAATACACCCTTTTACACTTTTAACGCTACCCGAAGGTCCAAAACTAACGAGACTAGTTCCCGCGTTCCCGAAATACCCAAAGACACCACATATAGCCATTAAACACCCACTAGCCCGTCTATTCGCCCAAAAACCCATTTTGACCCTTAACAAAGTCAAATTATCACATTTGCTAGTTTTGACTCCAAAACGCCATTAACTCAAATTTGTACCTTAACTTAACTCATTTTAAGTTTACAAACCTCACACAATCGATAATCGGTCCATTATCCCCAACAAACCCTAGTTTTGACAATATTCGAAATTAGTCAATTAAATGAGCACAAAAGGCTTCCATCACTTCAATAATCACTAAATACTAGTGATTACACTCATTTGAAAGTCTCACATGAGTTAAACTTGTTCACCAAACCCAAAACCCGCCTTCATCACTTATAAACCCGAATCTTGGTGTTAACCTTCCATTAACAACTAACGGGGTTTCATTATGAACTCACAATCAAAAACCCCTAAATATGAACATGAATCACAAGAAAGAAATTCGGATAGGAGACTTACCACTAGTATCAAATCGTAGCTAAGAACGAGGAGAACGACGTTTGTTCTTGCTCCAAAGATCGAATCCCGCTTCCTCTCCTTCGATTTAGACTTTGAATGGATTGGAAGAAATGAAGTTTAGAGAGAAAGGGTGAAAGAAAAAGAGAAAAAGAAATGAAATAAATGAATGAGTGGACCATAATTGGGGCTTAAATCTGCCCCATACGTGAAATGACTAAAACGCCCTCAAAAAACCCTGCATTTTACGAAATTTCGGACCAAAAACCCAGAGGGGTCGCGCCGCGATCGGACCCCTCAGTGCCGCAGTTTTTGCCTCGGTCTGGGATCCATTTTGTCGAGCTGCTGTTGCCGAATCCCTTGTTTTCTCCACACAGCGACCATCGAGTCCCGCGCTGCGATCGTAGGCGTACTTTGACCATTTTTCGCTTACTAACACCCTTCCAATCGTACACGCTTTGTTCTCTTCATTCACACAACATACAAACACTTTAGAACACGTATAACCTCCCTTCGATCATCCTCGAACCCTCTATATACATGCATGCAACGTACATGCATAAACATACATATATATACATATCGTTTACATTCTTGAACGCTTTCATTATCTCTCCATGCATATATACGTACATATTCTCATGCACTTTTATGCACGTACATATACACATGTATATATTCTTATTACATGCATACGTATATATATATTCTCTTGCATGCATTCACGTACTTCATAACTTCACGTCACAATTCGAATAATATCACGTTAAACCCATCGTACGCTATTTATGTATATATATAACACGTACATACATCTACATATATATCCCTTATACGTCGCATGTGCTCTATATATATATATATATATATATATATATATATATATATATATATATATATATATATATATATATATATATATATATATATCGTATGAATAAACGGGTTTTACAACTCTCCCCCACTTATTTCGATCACGTCCTCGTGATCCTCGTCATTTAACAGACCGAACCCACACTCTATAGTCCTCCGACACACATCCAAACTCGATGTCCACAACGATTTCCATTAACCCGGACGTCTCACCACACGCTAATAACCATTAGCGTGCATCGCAGCAAACGGTATCTCGTACACTCAACATCCAATGCCCACTTAGGAAAAATACGGAAAACACCATTATATTCCTTCAAATTCTCCCGGGTACAACTCGCAACAAGCTACATTCACAAATATATCACCCAACGCGGTCTACTAAGTCCACTACGCGAACCAAGTCTTGCATTAATCTAAATCGAGAAGGACTTATGCCGCGTCAACTCCCGTACTTCAACGACTCGTAAACCAGCAATTCAAGAAGGTTCTCTTAATCAAGAGTCAACTTCCCCCATCTGCACCACCGGGTCATTCCTTCAACGAATAAATCTCGGTATCGCCAACTAATCACTCTAGGGACACAAACTTTCCCATAAATTGATCCCCACAAGACCGTCAGTCTCTGGATTAATCCAGGATGACAATAATACACCACGAGTTAGACAAAACATCAACACTCGACACAGGGTTTCTTTCCTAAACCCTACAACACAACCACGCAAGACGATTTCATAGTACTAGCATGGGAACTATTCGTATACAAGAATCCCATCAACAGTAAATCATCATCACTACAATTTCGCAATTCAACACACGACCCATAAAATATTCACCGACGCTGGGTGAATTCTCCTACCTAGACCGTTCATTAAGGATGGCCTCGACATTTCAATGCAACCAACGGGTCGCATCACTAGGGAATACACTCTCGCAAACAAACATCAACTACGTTTCTCTATGTGAGACAATCAGAACCGGCACTCCCCGCCTCACAATCATCCATAAAGTGGAATAGTCCACTGACAATTTCCACGATCACGATTCTCGACAGGGAAAATACAGTATCCACCACAATGTCGAACTCGTACCCACTCAATAGTACTATCCAAGTCTCACACCAACCCAAGTTTATATCACGAGACAATGACAGTTACATTCTCTCACGTCCGATGATCTCAAACTTCACACTTAGTCTCATTTCGCACTTGGTATTGCACGACTACCTTACACAAGAAGACTTATGCTTCACTTGACCTAACACCACCGGAGATTCCTCGAGCGGCAGTAAAAACTCCCCCACTTAGGATTCAGCTCCACATTCTCATCGCCAAGATGATAACATCCCGCGGAATCGTAATTCCACATCACACACGACCATTCTCACCGTTGGTCCTAAACAGTAAATCATCGTAATTTCACTTTAGGCTCTCAGAGCCGTCATACACAATCAGTTGTGATGTTGTAGACGAGACGACATCTCACCTTCATATTACAATCTAAAGTAACAACCCTTCATCGTTCGCAAAGTGACTCCACCGAAATCCCACATACGCCTCTATGATTAGGCATGTTCCACTCCGCTTAATCAGTCGTGCATCTCAGCCGAGATCACCTGACCTTCCACACAACTAACCCTAATCAACAATTGCTCACTCTCATGGAGAAGAGTGACCAATCTGACACAATAATTGCATCGACCGCAACATCAACCCTTCAGCATAACCTTCGGACTAACCGTCCATTAGCTCCATCACCGGCTCACCGGTCATCCTTACCCGTCCATCACTTAAGAGCAACAAGATTCGCTCATCCGTCACTTTATAAGAAGTATTTACCGCAATGTGACGACCCGAAAATTTCCGAACAAATTTAAACTTAATCTTTATATGATTCCGACACGATAAGCAAAGTCTGTAATGTTGAAATATCAAAAACTTTGAACTATGTTCATATAATCAATTATCCTTTGACTGTGCTCGACGATTCATGAACATTTATGTGTATAGATATATATATATATATATATATATATATATATATATATATATATATATATATATATATATATATATATATATATATATATATAAGATCTAGTTATATTAATTGAAAACATTAACAAAGTATTAGATGTATAATACTTTACATGAATGTATTTGTTTCAACATATATTTAATATAATTATAGACTGAATTAAAAGATAATATCAAATGATTGAATTATCAGATACAATGTATTTATGATTATGAGTCTCTGTTATGAGGTCCACTAAGATTTAAGAAATTTGTTCTTTTTAAAAATATTTAGAAAATGGTAAAGTGATTTACATGAAAGAACGAAAGTGTCAATTAACGAGAACCAGACAAATGTTAGTGGAGATTCCTGCTTGACTTTCAATGCATGCTTTACAATGACTGTCTCATATCTCTTGATAAGTTAATATTCAAACTAAAATAAACGGTGATCCGAAAACGAGTTCTATAAATTTTAGGCTTACTAAAAATGTATTTAGGATCTAGTTATTTAATTTTAACACTTTTTATATTTTACCCAGAATCGAGAGGGACAGTTGATGTAATTTTTATTTAATAAATTAATGATCGAATTTTATACCATAATGATCAAAATAAATAAATATAGTTAATTTAAAAATATGAGATTTTTCTGAACACTTTTATCCGCCACTGATTAACAACGGACTACGAATTACTATTCATAATAAAACTGTCGGTAGAATAAGCCAAATGAATGGCTGCTAACTGTTTCCACACGTTTCATTCTCTGATTATTATATGAATTATTATTATTATTATATATTAATATTTTATTGATATATATTTACATATGGGAGTATTTGATCAAACACATCACCCACTTGTTATGTGAATTAGTTAGTAATGGAACGGTTACTGTGTTACTTTATCACATTCTAATCTATCCATATATATACATATTGATATATTGATGCATTCAGACAAGCACTTGAACTCTTAAAATTCGTTTACTATGTCTAGTACCAACCCCACAACAAACACCCATCATTTTTTTTCTTTCTAAACTATCTTTTCTTTATTTCCAACCCACCTTGAGACATCAGGAGTGTATATGTATATGTATATACATAGACAAGCATTCCATAACCAAAAACATCTATCACCTTTAACATCTCAAACTACCATTGGCCACCATGCCCAAGCTTCACCAAATCGAAACCCATTTTTTTTCTTCTGTTTAATCAACCAAGACCCAAAACAATCTCCCCATTTGCTACCTGCAGCTGCTATTATCTTATTTCTATTTTTGTTTGATTGAAAACCACCATGACCGCCACCTTCCATCTTTGTTTCTGCTTATATTGTTGTTGTTGATCGATACCTTTGTTGGCCGAAAACAACCATCGAATATTTCCATTTTCATTTCTGTTTCGACCCAACACACAACCAACGACCACCACCAGGCTGCTACCACTTCGTTTCTGGTCGAGAACCACCAAACCACCACCACTAAACCCACCATTTTCGAACACCCACCACTGTTCATCATCACCTTAACAACCTCCTAACTTCATCACTCAACCACCATCGACTACCACAACACCACCCACAGCCCCACAAACGACCATCACCACTTTCATCACCATCACCGTTTTCAAATCGAACCCATTTAGAATATTCTACTTCTGTCAAAACACTCCCACCACTATGCTATTACCACTGTTACGACAAAAAATGATGAAGACGATGATGAAGGATCGTGATAATAATCGAGGTACATGATGATAGATAATAAGATATATGATGATGATGTTAAAGATAATAAAGATGATAATGATCTTAACCGTGCTACTACTCAAGTTTTTTTTTCTATTTCGTGATAAACAACCACACCACCATCGAATGTTGCAGTTTCCTGTGTTGCTACTACTGTTTTCCTTTTGTTCTCAATTCCACCGCTGCTTGTTCTTCTATTTTACAGCCTATCACCAACACCCACATAATGAAGATGATGAATAGTAATTTTTATCGATGATAAAGATGATGATGATGATACTGTAATACTGACGATCATGATATGTGGTGATGATGAACCATTTGTTATTCTGGGTCCAGACAAAAACCATCAGCGTATTTGATTAAAACTTGTTAATGGACCTTTGCATCCATATAATCAAATAAATTCAATAAATATTTGAGCCGTGTTTCTGTTTACATTAGTTACTGGGTCGTGACCCAACTCAGGTTTCCTGTTGGGCCAGATAGTGGAGTTTGGCCAAAAGGCAATGGGGCAGATTATTGATAATAACAACGGTTAAGTAATTAAATGTACTGGTTAATACCCGAATTGAAGAGTGGAACAATGGTTTGGACGTGTTGTTGGTTAAGCGAGAGGTCTCAGGTTCGACACTGGGCTATGTCGTTTTTTTTTTAAAGCTTGTTTGAGGTAGTTTCCTTATTACTCATTATTATTATTATTATTATTATTATTATTATTATTATTATTATTATTATTATTATTATTATTATTATTATTATTATTATTATTATTATTATTATTATTATTATTATTATTATTATTATTATTATTATTATTATTATTATTTATTATTATTATTATTATTATTATTATTATTATTATTATTATTATTATTATTATTATTATTATTATTATTATTATTATTATTAGTATTGATAGATTATTTATTATTATTAACAAAATTATATCATAATTATTAGTATTATCATTAAACGTTGTTAGTATTATCATTGCAAATAATTTGTATTATTAGTACTATATTTATAATAAATATTTAAATTATCATGATTATTATTATTAGAATTATCATAATTTTTATCATTATTATTATTATTACTATTAATATATCAAATGAAGATTTTCTATATAAAAAATATTTATGACATAAAACCTAATCATATTAATACTTTTGTAATAAATGTTAATTATCTATATAAAGATAAATATACCTAATTAAGTTATTAATAAAACATGTGATATAAAATAACAAATAAAATCACTAATAATATATATATTTGTTCGATTACCATTACATGTATTAATATACATGATTGAATAATAGGTTCGTGAATCCGAGGCCAACCTTGCATTTGTTCAATGACGTCATATGTATTTTTACTACGAAATACAGTATAGTGAGTTTCATTTGCTCCCTTTTTAAATGCTTTTGCAATATAGATTTTTGGGACTGAGAATACATGCACTGCTTTTATAAATGTTTGACGAAATAGACACAAGTAATCGAAACTACATTCTATGGTTGAATGATCGAAATCGAATATGCCCCTTTTAGTCTGGTAATCTAAGAATTAGGGGACAGACACCCTAATTGACGCGAATCCTAAAGATAGATCTATCGGGCTTAACAAGCCCCATCCATGTCGCGGATGCTTTAGTACTTCGAATTTATCATGTCCGAAGGATGTCCCGAAATGATGGAGATATTCTATATGCATCTTGTTAAGGTCGATTACCAGGTGTTCACCATATGAATGATTTTTATCTCTATGCAGTTTGCGAAATGCCTGATATGAGATGTATGTTTATGAGAAATGGAAATGAAAATCTTGTGGTCTATTAAAATAATGGAAATGATTGTTTATGATAACTAATGAACTCACCAACCTTTTGGTTGACACTTTAAAACATGTTTATTCTCAGGTATGAAAGAAATCTTCCGCTGTGCATTTGCTCATTTTAGAGATATTACTTGGAGTCATTCATGGCATATTTCAAAAGGCGTTGCATTCGAGTCGTTGAGTTCATCAAGATTATTATTAAGTCAATTATAGTTGGATATATTATGAAATGGTATGCATGCCGTCAACTTGTGATGCAAAGAAAGATTGTCTTTTAAAAACAAATGCAATGTTTGTAAAATGTATCATATAGAGGTCAAATACCTTGCAATGAAATCAACTATCGTGAATCATTTATAATCGGTATGAATGGGTCCTTTCAGTTGGTATCAGAGCTGGTTTAAGCTGTGTCGTCGGCTTAATCATAGAGGGGGTTCTCACAGTGTTACCTGTGATGAAGCATTGGCTCTTACTCCTCGCGGTCCGAATATAGTTGGTTTTGCCGAGAGGCAGGGCCGTAAAATCAGTGTCTGAGGTACACTCAGTGGTCACCAGGCTGTTAGCTGGGAAGGCACTGGGTGGGATGTGTGGTCTCCCCAACTAAATTTCAGTTGGTATCAGAGCGATGGTCTTAGCGAACCAGGTCTTGCATTAGTATGTCTAACTGATAGTTGATAGGATGCATTAGTAAGTCTGTACTTCAACCTTAGCTGCATGTCAAAAAGTTTTGCTTATCATTTCTTGTCGAAAATTACCTGCTTATCATTCTTAGTCTAGACACGTCTTACTTCATTGATTGCATGAATAGTGTATAGACAAAATTCATATCTTAGCGTATCTGTTTTTGTAAACTTTGCCTGACAACTTCCGAAAATTCCTCCGTAATCTACGGGAACTCCTATACTATATATAGGTATTCTATGTAATTAGAATATCATCCAATATCTGAAAATCATTTCATATCGAAAAATCTTTTATTCAATCGTACGAAATGGAACTCGCCACTATTTCAAGTCCCTCGGATTCCGATATGGAGTTTCACCCGAGCTTCGAAAACAGTGTAACCGGAATGGATCAACCAATCAACCATCATCTATTCTGGATGAATTGGGAATGGGTTCGTAGTTACTTAATTATTGGAGACAAGAAGAAGGTGATCTGTTCCATTCACCATATTGCCCTCTTGGCGATGAACCTGCATCACTTACCGGCGAACCTGTTCGAGACACCATTTTCTCTCTCATTTCCAGAGTATCTCGTCACGATTATATACTATCTCAGATTCTAGATCTTATGCATCCGCTTGTTCCAACCGCCAATCATCCCGGAGTAATCGAAGAAGTCAACGATCTTCGCGCCTGAGTAATAATTTTAGAAAATATGGTGCAAAACTTACCAGCTTCAGCAACATCACCGACACCAACAGAACCACCAGCAACAACACCCGTACCATCAACACCACATGCCACAATATCACAATCTATACCCCAAGCATGATCTTCATTCTACGTATCATTCTACATCATTTATCTTCGTTCTACATGACGATTATGTAATCTCTAATGTTTTAGAGATTATGTATTTTAGTTCTAATGGTAAACCAGATGAGTATAATATCATATTGACTCATTAAATCCATGATTACATCTGAAGAAAATATATATGTATATATATTTTCAAAAAGATTGTAATTAAAAATTCTTTTGTACAAACTGTTAATGATGAGAATATTTTAACGGGTAGGTAATACCCGAGAAATATTTAGATTTCACATTAATAAGTTACACTGTACATTCTTCCAATCTGATTCAACAGTCATTTACTATTCTACTTACATCCACCGAGTATCCATTCACCACAGAATAACCATTTTCATTCAATTTCATATTTGGATTTTGACCTATCAGAATCCAACAAGTGGCATAATGAAGAAAACATTGGACAAAAAATAAAATTTGTTAGAAATAAACAAATTAACTATGAGAAATTTTGTTAAGAATCCACGCTAACAAAAATCCTAGCTAACTTTTAATTCCTTATTACATTTTATTTATCGCAATTTATTTATCGCAATTTTAATTCTCGCAATTTTATTTGTCGTTATTTAATTTGTCGTTATTTATTTTACGCACTTTAAATATCGTCGGATAAATCGGGACACGTATACAATGTTTTGACATATCATATCGACGTCATCTATATATATTATTTGGAATAACCATAGATACTCTATATGCGGTAATGATCGAGTTAGCTATACAGGGTTGAGGTTGATTCTTAAATAATACATATACTTTGAGTTGTGATCAAGTCTGAGACATGTATACAATTGGTCACGATATGTATTAATTAAATCGAATATTATATATTAAACTATATATGAATTATTGAACTACCAACTATGGACTACTAACATTGGACAATTAAAATGAATTAAAATATTGATTATAACATATGAAACTAAACATTTCTTCAAGTTTGCCACTTCATTTCATCTTAAACCTCATTTGTATTTTGACAATTACAATCTGCGTTCAAACCTTTCATGATTCTTGAAAACACCTCAATCGAGAGGATGAACCAACCGCATTTCATCTACAGAAAGAAAGATTTATGCATATAGTTATGCACCTGAAAAACTCTCAGAACCTGAGTAAACGTTTAACACGTGGCTGTGCTAATTCCTTTAGCGTTATTATTACCAAAAATAACTTTGCAACTCCTGTTCGAGATAGCCAGTTTTGTCACAGCTCCAGCAAGTCAACTTCGACTTTTCATTCGAAACAACCTTATTATAACCTTGATATATATGCGTGCTCTTTTATTGTTATCGGGGAACCGTTTATATCCCACCACATTAGCAGTAAATTTACCAGCAACTTAATTACTCATTGGCTTAAGTCTCTCCGAAGAACCATTATATTTGTTCATTAAAACCTTATCATATACTCATTCACATCTTGTAACAAGAATTGTCATACGAATTACCGAGAATCAGCAATCAGTATTTTGAAATCTCGCAGCATGTCTACATCAACAGTTATATGTATACATATAACATATACCTCTTAAAATTATGATCTTTCATTCTGAAATTCTGAAAAGCACCCAGTCTACGAATCAATACTTCAAAGTTTGAAAAAGCTGAATGAAGCAGCAGAAACTTCAGACAATCGTAAAAAGTTTGATGATAAAGAACAGTATGTTGGTAAAGCTCAGAAAAGTTGGAACTGGAAAACGGATTGAGCAAACCATAAAGGAGGCTGTGGACGAATCACAAAGAGTAAGCCTGCCTTCAAAGAATCCAAATGATTCAGTATCTGCCGAGGTCATTAACAAATACCTTGCTCCTGACTCTAAACCCTTACTTACAAACCTTCTTCATCATCCATTGATATTATAAATTCTAAAATATCATCATATCTTTCATTATAAATATCCTCGATTCTTCTGAAGATATTTTCATAACTATTTTTATCTGAAATTATTTATCTCTTTGCGCTATCTGTATTATATCAAAAAGGAAACTGTTTTAGTTTCTAAATTCTGAAAAATTCGAATTTAAAGTATGAATGTTTTTGAAGTACTGTTGGGAACTGAAGCATGAGTTAGTATAATCAGTGTTTTAAATCTCCTTATTTCTCCCCGAGATCTCCCTGAGATCTCGTTTTTGGAAAGCTGCCTAGACGAGATGTCCATCTCTCGAGATTTCTCGGTCAACGGGTCAAACTTGGTCAAAACCACGATTTCTCGAATTTTTTCGCTCATTTCTCGAATGTTCTCATAAAATCTCGTATTTTATTCAGATTTTCTCGCTCATTCTTGAATTTTTTTGTAAAATCTCGTAAAAATGTATATAAATACACATATATTTATATATTTATATTATAAAAACTAAAAAGTCAACGTAAGTCAACGTCCGAGATCTCCCTAAGATTTTTCTGAGATGCCGAGATCTCCCAAAAAATGTCCAAACGAGATCTCTCCGAGATCCGAGATCTCCAACCTTGAGTATAATATAATGACACTTGATCAACGTGATTATATTACAGTAAGTCATGCTGCGTTTCTAAATAGAACGTAATGATTCACAGATCATAACGTCATCATGTGCCATGTTACACGACTCTTGTATTCTACTTAACCTCTAAACATATCAAGAAAATATTTTTCTTGATGATTCGGCCTTTTTCGGGATATTCTGGTAATTTGACAAATCAAATCGTGCGACTACCTTTCCTTTCTACTTTGTATATTATTATAAATATGAAACTTCATACCTACGAATTCTGGACCATTACTTGAGAAAAGAAAATAAAAGCATGAAGCTCCGAAATAGAAATGGGGTATAAATCGCAGCAAACAGAAAAGATCATTAACCGTAGATGTCAATGATTATGGGAAAACAGGAGCAGGGACCCCGAAAAATTAGGGAAGATATAAAACCCAACAACAACCCAGAAATTACAAACCATGTATATCAATGCATATAGCAATATAAAGACACGGGAGAACTAAAAACACTATAAAACCAAGAGTATAGTAGAAGTAAATAGATTCTTTCGGCGGCAGATGAAAAAGAAGAATGACAGATATGAAAGTTAGGAGTATATCAAGAAGCAGAAATGGATGTAGCATATTGACCAATGCTTTAAAGTATGAATTGAGGGAGAAAGAATAGAAGGTATGAGCTGTGGAAAATAAGGAAATGAAGAGAGTAGATTTATAGTGAAATATCCGACAGAGCAATCGAAATAGATTATTGCATCTTACCAAAGAAGATCCTAATTTCCTTAATTATCGAAGAATCAAATCTTATTACGAAGATTTTCTCCAAATTCCTTGAACTCTGGAAATCAATCCTATCTACGTCAAAAGATATGACGAATCTACATTTATTCATTTCACTCTTTTGTGATAACTTCACTCGTGCTCTCCACAAGATCAAATGGTTTTATCTATATTCCCCAATGATGATAAGACTCTAATTTTCAGCTCGTAGGCGTCATGAAAACATACTTATTGTCAGCCATGACCATCCCAATCAAATTTCAGGACGAAATTTCTTTAACGGGTAGGTACCGTGATGACCTGGAAATTTCCGAACAAATTTAAACTTAATCTTTATATGATTCCGACACGATAAGCAAAGTCTGTAATGTTGAAATATCAAAAACTTTGAACTATGTTCATATAATCAATTACCCTTTGACTGTGCTCGACGATTCACGAACATTTATGTGTATAGATATGTATATATAAGATCTAGTTATATTAATTGAAAACATTAACAAAGTATTAGATGTATAATGCTTTACATGAACGTATTTGTTTCAATATATATTTAATATAATTATAGACGAAATTAAAAGATAATATCAAATGATTGAATTATCAGATACAATGTGTTTATGATTACGAGTCTCTGTTATGAGGTCCAATAAGATTTAAGAAATATGTTCTTTTTAACAATATTCAGAAAATAGTAAAGTGATTTACATGAAAGAATGAAAGTGTCAATTAACGAGAACCAGACAAATGTTAGTGGAGATTCCTGCTTGACTTTCAATGCATGCTTTACAATGATTGTCTCATATCTCTTGATAAGTTAATATTCAAACTAAAATAAACGGTGATCCGAAAATGAGTTCTATAAATTTAGGCTTACTAAAAATGTATTTAGGATCTAGTTATTTAATTTGAACACTTTTTATATTTTACCCAGAATCGAGAGGGACAGTTGATGTAATTTTTATTTAATAAATTAATGATCGAATTGTATACCATAATGACCAAAATAAATAAATATAGTTAATTTAATAATATGGGATTTTTCGGAACACTTTTATCCGCCACTGATTAACAACGGACTATGAATTACTATTCCTAATAAAACTGTCGGTAGAATAAGCCAAATGAATGGCTGCTAACTATTTCCACACGTTTCATTCTCTGATTATTATATGAATTATTATTATAACATATTAATATTTTATTGATATATATTTACATATGGGAGTATTTGATCAAACACATCACCCACTTGTTCTGTGAATTAGTTAGTAATGGAACGGTTACTGTGTTACTTTATCACATTCTAATCTATCCATATATATATATACATATTGATATATTGATGCATTCAGACAAGCACTTGAACTCTTAAAATTCGTTTACTATGTCTAGTACCAACCCCACAACAAACACCCATCATTTTTTTTCTAAACTATCTTTTCTTTATTTCCAACCCACCTTGAGACATCAGGAGTATATATGTATATGTATATACATAGACAAGCATTCCATAACCAAAAACATCTATCACCTTTAACATCTCAAACTACCATCTGCCACCATGCCCAAGCTTCACCAAATCGAAACCCATTTTTTTTTCTGTTTAATCAACCAAGACCCAAAACAATCTCCCCATTTGCTACCTGCAGCTGCTATTAACTTGTTTCTATTTTTTTTGATTGAAAACCACCATGACCGCCACCTTCCATCTTTGTTTCTGCTTATATTGTTGTTGTTGATCGATATCTTTGTTGGCCGAAAACAACCATCGAACTGTTTCCATTTTCATTTCTATTTCGACCCACCACACAACCAACGATCACCACCAGGCTGCTACCACTTCGTTTCTGGTCGAGAACCACCAAACCACCACCACTAAACCTACCGTTTTCGAACACCCACCACTGTTCATCATCACCTTAACAACCTCCTAACTCCATCACTCAACCACCATCGACTACCACAACACCACCTACCGAAGACCATCACCACTTTCATCACCCTCACCGTTTTCAAATCGAACCCATTTAGAATATTCTACTTCTGTCGAAACACTCCTACCACTATGCTATTACCACTGTTACAACGAAAAATGATGAAGACGATGATGAAGGATCGTGATAATAATCGAGGTACATGATGATAGATAATAAGATATATGATGATGATGTTAAAGATAATAAAGATGATAATGATCTTAACCGTGCCACAACTCAAGTTTTTTTTCTATTTCGTGATAAACAACCACACCACCATCGAATGTTGCAGTTTCCTGTGTTACTACTACTGTTTTCCTTTTGATCTCCATTCCATCGCTGCTTGTTCTTCTATTTTACAGCCTATCACCAACACCCACATAATGAAGATGATGAATAGTAATTTTTATCGATGATAAAGATGATGATGATATTGTAATAATGACGATGATGATATGTGGTGATGATGAACCGTTTGTTGTTCTGGGTCCAGACAAAAACCATCGGCGTATTTGATTAAAACTTGTTAATGGACCTTTGCATCCATATAATCAAATAAATTCATTAAATATTTGGGTCGTGTTTCTGTTTACATTAGTTACTGGGCCATGACCCAACTCTGGTTTCCTGTTGGGCCAAATAGTGGATTGGGCCAAAAGGCAATGGGGCAGGTTATTGATAATAACAACGGTTAAGTAATTAAATGTACTGGTTAATACATGAATTGACAAGTGGAGCAATGGTTTGGACGTGTTGTTGGTTAAGCGAGAGGTCTCAGGTTCGAACCTGGGCTATGGCGTTTTTTTTAAAAAGCTTGTTTGAGGTAGTTTACTTATTACTCATTGTTATTATTTTTATTTTATTATTATTATTATTATTATTATTATTATTATTATTATTATTATTATTATTATTATTATTATTATTATTATTATTATTATTATTATTATTAGTATTGTTAGATTATTTATTATTATTAACAAAATTATATCATAATTATTAGTATTATCATTAAACGTTATTAGTATTATCATTGCAAACAATTTGTATTATTAGTACTATCTTTATCAATAATATTAAAATTATCATGATTATTATTATTAGAATTATCATAATTTTTATCATAATTAGTATTATTTTTATCATTATTATTATTATTACTATTAATATATCAAATGAAGATTTTCTATATAAAAATATATTTATGACATAAAACCTAATCATATTAATACTTTTGTAATAAATGTTAATTATCTATATAAAGATAAATATATCTAATTAAGTTATTAATAAAACACATGATATAAAATTAAAAATAAAATCACTAATAATATATATATTTGTTCGATTACCATTACATGTATTAATATACATGCTTGAATAATAGGTTCGTGAATCCACAACCTTGCACTTGTTCAATGACGTCATATGTATTTTTACTACGAAATACTGTATAATGAGTTTCATTTGCTCCCTTTTTAAATGCTTTTGCAATATATATTTTTGGGACTGAGAATACATGCACTGCTTTTATAAATGTTTGACGAAATAGACACAAGTAATCGAAACTACATTCTATGGTTGAATGATCAAAATCGAATATGCCCCTTTTAGTCTGTTAATCTAAGAATTAGGGAACAAACATCCTAATTGACGCGAATCCTAAAGATAGATCTATCGGGCTCAACAAGCCCCATCCATGTCGCGGATGCTTTAGTACTTCGAATTTATTATGTCCGAAGGATGTCCTGGAATGATGGGGATATTCTATATGCATCTTGTTAAGGTCGATTACCAGGTGTTCACCATATGAATGATTTTTATCTCTATGCAGTTTGCGAAATGCCTGATATGAGATGTATGTTTATGAGAAATGGAAATGAAAATCTTGTGGTCTATTAAAATAATGGAAATGATTTTTTATGATAACTAATGAACTCACCAACCTTTTGGTTGACACTTTAAAACATGTTTATTCTCAGGTATGAAAGAAATCTTCCGCTGTGCATTTACTCATTTTAGAGATATTACTTGGAGTCATTCATGGCATATTTCAAAAGGCGTTGCATTCGAGTCGTTGAGTTCATCAAGATTATTATTAAGTCAATTATAGTTGGATATATTATGAAATGGTATGCATGCCGTCAACTTGCGATGCAAAGAAAGATTGTCTTTTAAAAACGAATGCAATGTTTGTAAAATGTATCATATAGAGGTCAAATACCTCGCAATGAAATCAACTATCGTGGATCATTTATAATCAGTATGAACGACTCCTTTCATGCAATGCTCTTAAACTTTGACTTTCGCAATCGCCAAATTACTATCACCCGTCGATCACTATTGTGATCTCCGCTGCTTCAAAGGGTATCTCACAGTCACCCTAAGCACAAAGTGATCACACCATCACCGGAGTTGAACATCACACTAGCAGGTATAACGGGGCACCTAACGTAGTGTCATGCAGACTCCCACCGCATCAACAACAGGATCATTACAGGGTCAAACATTATATGCTGTTTTAAAAGAAGTTTGCATTCATAAAAAGGGGTAACGTCTTTACCGACGTTAAATGTTTTACAAACGATAGTGTGCTTCTACGAATAGAAAGCAATAACATAACTACGAGACTCAAAGGTCATTACAATTTCATTGTTCAAAAGTAACATAGGTTGTGAATGCAAAGTAAATATTTCATGCAGAGACATCTCTAAACCAAAAGCAGCGGAAGTCTACACAGCAAGTCTAATAGCGAGACTAATACAGCGGAAGCATCAAACGTCTAAGCACCTGAGAAATAACATCCTTAAAAGTCAACACGAATTTTGGTGAGCTATAGTTTAATTGTAACAGTAATGCAACGTAGGCCACGAGATTTCGTATTCAAAATAGTATAAAAAGTGTATGCTTAACCGTGGGCACTTGGTAACTAATTTAACGTACATATCACCCCCTAAAAGTACACTTGACGAGTGCGTAAGTTTACGAAGAATTAAACACCCGTTAAATGCTAGCGCGACTAGCCCGAGTGGGGATGTCAAACCCTATGGATCCATATCTAAGATTCGCGTTTACCGGTTCAAAAACCAATGACTAAACGTTACCGAGCTAAGGGAAAAGTTTATGTTATTATATAACTCACACATATATAAAGTTTAAGTACTCGTGCCTAGTAAGTAAAACATAAAAAGCGCATGTATTCTCAGTCCCAAAAATAGTTGAAGTAAAAAGGGAACTATAACTCACAGTGAATGCGCGGTAAAAGTCGATACAGGTAAGTAAGCAAGTAAGTCGGTCCGAAAGGTCGTCAACCTAAATTAAAAGTTACTAAGTCAGTAAATCGTCCCAACGGGTTTAAAAATACGTAATTTAAGTCTTAAGTGTCATCATCATATACATCATATGTAAAAAGTAAAGTAAGTTTTCAATCAAAAATAGAGACCGAAACAAAGGCTGACTTCGTTCAGCTGCTACGACCTCTATACAAACTGAAATGACGTGAATCCAGTGTACATGGCTCCGTATATGATTCCTCTAATCGTTGACCAATTTTCAGAATCAAACGCATCTTCGTTTGACCGTGGCGATGGTTTAAGTGCGAGTAGGTCAGAAATTTTTCAGCACAACGTTACAAGGGCGTAGTGACTTTCGGAAGGCTATAAATCCTAAACCGTATATCGGATTTAGGCGAGGCCTAAACAAAAAGTCATCTACTCGAACTGAACTAACTGAAAATTGACTTTCCAGTAGCCTAGAGAGTCTGATAATACACTGAAAAACAGAAAGTAAGTGCTCCGGTGGGATTCTTGGAGCTTGATGCTCATCACGGTTCTCATCCTTGATGCTTGTAGTTTCAAGTGTACAACTCGTTGATGTGTTTGCATCACTTTGACCAAGGTTTAACCATCAACACACAAGGTTAAGACTAGGAAACAAAATACAACTTATGTAAGAGTTTGATCAAGATGATGAACCAAAGTTACATCAATTTCCTAGTTTCAACACAATCACAAATTCTATTAAGCTATAAACTTTGAATCAAACTAAATAATCAAGACCTTAAGCTAGAGAGCTTAGATATTAACTAGATATTAAAGATCTTAGACTAAAAAGTCTAGATCTCATGTTCTTGGTGAAACCCTAAGTCAAAACACTTAGACTTTCAACTTTACACAACCATAAGTTATGAAACTTAGATTTTGTAAAGTAAGGTGAGCACAAATTAATGAACTATTATTTTAACAAGTTAGATGACCATAAGTTATGGAACTTAGATCAATCTTAGATGAGTGAAAGTTATAAACTAGTAAGCTTAAACTTTCTTGTTCTTGAACTTTCAAAGTTAGACTTTGGTTACAAGATTTATGAGATCAAAGTTAACAAGTAATCTTTGACCAAGTAACTTATACAAATCGAAATCCACAAACATAAATGACAAATTTAAAGTTAAAAATAAACAAGTTCAAGTTTGGATTCATACATAAAGAGATATCAAGTCACAAACTTGAATCTCCCTGAAATGAACTTTAAAGTTCCAACACTTGAACATAAAAAGGATCTTAAAGTGTTTGATCCTTAAATTTGTTACAAGTTCATGTAGAACCAAAATCTACAAAGCTTTGATCCTTGTTCTTGCTTCTTTATCATAAAAATGATCAAAGGTTGCAAGATAACATGAGGATTGAAGTTATAAAAACCAAAATCCAAAAATAAATATTGATGATGATGATTTACGATTTTGAAGGAATAAAAAGAAGAGAAAAAGAATTAAAACCTTCAAGTTCTTCAAGAAAAGTTGACAGAAAAGTTAGAGAGAATTTTAGAGAAAAGAAGTGTGTGTTTTTGAAATGAAATGAGAGTGTTTGAAATGAAATGGTGGTGTTGGTGGTGACCCTATAGGCTGACGGTTGTAGTGGGGTGTGGGGGACCATTTGCTTGCTATTGGATGGTGGTACATGGTGGTGGTTGTACATGTTGGGTGGCATGGCAAAAGATGTTAAAACATGTAAGTAATGGTACACTAGCATGCTTAATACTTGTCTTAATGTCTAATGGACTTGTCTCATGTAGTAATGGGCTAACTAGTCCATTAAGTGAGTCCATTAAGTTAAGTAGGTTGGGACTTTAATTAACTAGGTCCATTAAGGTGTTAGGTCCATTAAAACTAACTAGTAAGCATTAGTCTCTAAGATGAGCAAATGCACAGCGGAAGATTTCTTTCGTGCCTGAGAATAAACATGCTTTCAAGTGTCAACCAAAAGGTTAGTGAGTTCATAGGTTTATCATAAGTAATAAAATTCATCATTTTGATAGACCATAAGATTTAAATATAGTACACCTATCTCGTGTACAAAACCATTTATCATAATGCTTAGCAGAGTAGGTTCGTATCATTTTCTCCCCCGTAGGTTGCCTCGCGATTTTTAAATAACCGTACACATATCTCGTGCACCAAAATAATACACATAATCTGTGTATAAAAATCATTCTCTCGATACATAACATTCACTTTGCTTTCATAGCTTAGTTTGGTAACCGACCTTAACATATAATGCGCATCAATAATATCCCAAAAACAGAACATCTCGTCTGTATAATAATCATATAAACTTCGAAGTACTAAACACCACGCCCACTAGCCCTTCCGTCTAGTGAACATTCTGGGTGGGGGTGTTAAACCCGGTAGCTACCTTTAGGATTCACGTGAATTAGGGCCATACCCGATTCTAATTCTTAGGTTACCAAGCAATAATAATCAAGGGAAAAATATTCACATCAATTGGTGGTAATTATCATGTCCACATAATTCAATAATAATCCACAGAACTTCTGTCTGCATAATAATTCATTCGAGGAATGTTTTGCTTGTGTCTATCTCGTCAAACATTTATAAAAGCAATTCATGTATTCTCAGTTCAAAATATATTTCAAAAGCATTTAATAGAGTAGTTATAAAAACAGCGCATGTATTCTCAGTCCCAAAAATGTAAAGAGTAAAAGGAAATCAAATGAACTCACAATACGATATTTTGTAGTAAAAATATTCATACGACGAAACTGAACAATGCAGGGTTGGCCTCGGATTCACGAACCTATATCATTTGTATATATATTAACACATATAATGGTAATCGAACAAATTCGTATATTATTAGTGATATACTTTTTATATTAATAAATTAAATGTTCCATTACATAATTAACTATATTTATTTTATATATTTAAATAAATACTTAATATTTATCATAAAAATATTAATATAGTTTTGTTTTATATATAAATTATATTTTTATATAACTATTGTTTATTTGATAAAAAAAATTGTATTATAGTAATGATAATGATAATATTAGAATTTCATTAAATTGTAACTTAATTGAAATTTTAATCATTTCCATAGCATTATTTATATCTATAATCTTTATATTTGTAATCATAATAATAATAATAGTAATAATAATAATAATAATAATAATAATAATAATAATAATAATAATAATGTTAATAGTAATAATAATAATAATAATAATAATAATAATAATAATAATAACAATAAAAATAATAATGAAGTAATAATAAGAGTTTTAGTAATGACTACCTCAAAGGAGTAGTCCAAAAAAATGCCCAAGTCCGGGTTTGAACCCGCGACGTCCCGCTAACCCGATAATATCCTTAACCATTGAGCTACTAGCTCAATCTTGGTTTAAACCCCATATTTATTTTATTCAACCCATCTTTCCAGCCTTAACTATATCTCTAACAAAAAAAAATGTCGCCCCCAAGTCTCAAACCCTTGACCTCTCATTAAAACCAACACTCCTAAACCAACTGATCTATTTTGTTTATCTAATGTTATTCGTTTCATAAATATATTTAATCTTAACTGTTTCCCTCTTCTTCATATCCGGCCTAAACAGCAAACATAAAATGGGACTCAATCCAAGAACACCAAACGACCCAATTGTAAATCCAAAGAGAATACGGCTCAACTTGAAATTTAGGATTCCATGTTACTAATCCACTATCCCGTTTTAATCTAAATACCAACAAAAGAAAAGGAAATAGAAAACTAATAGTTGTCATAATCTATTCCTCTTTATTGTCATCCACCATCATAATCATCATCATATCCTAAGATCACCCTCATTATCATTCTTGCTTATATTTTCATCATGCCATAACCACCATTAATTCATCGTACTTCGTGCTCTCATACCCGTATCACCTCCATGTATTTTATAACCTCTGTCACTATTGTATATAATCAAACCTCATCAAATTGTCCTGCCATTATCAATAACTAGGTATCATCCTAAAATTAATTATATATATCCCATCATCTTCATGCTAGTCTAATACCTCTCGGCCCAAATAAAAAAAAAAACAAGTTCGCAGCACAAACAACTAACCACGGCCCAAATAGAAACATAAATACGGCAGCCCACAATTAGCCCAACATGAAGTCTCAAATATGCGGACTAGGTGGCCCAGCATATTAAGAGTTTAGCAAGCCAAAACAAAAAAATATATAAGCTGTTCGATTTATTTTTGGAACTCGAAATAAGAAAGAAAAGTATAGCATTTGTGGCCACTTATTTGCACCATGTCCCACTTATGCAAATTGACACCCACTCAACAAAAGAAAGGATTTTGGTCTTTGGTTGATGGAACAGTTTAAAAAAAATAGTGCACTGCATACGCAAACTTCCTTGGATACTCTTAGAGTATGTAAAAAAATAGTTAAATAACGTGGAACGTCCCCTCTGTCGGCCAACAAACCACTACATCATTCCTTTTACTTTAATGAAATGATTTACATAAAGGATATTATATATCCTAGTTATAAAGTTCAAGTTGTGAACTTAAACTCCACTTTCTCTTTTCGTTAGATTGCTTGACAGAAAGGTGAAAGCAAATATAATTACATTAGCATGAGTTATGATTTGCTGATATAATTCATAGCATAGCAGCTAGAATAAAGGGGTCATTCTTTGATGGTTAAAACAGAAATAGTTGTGACTAGTTGGATGTGGCGACGGTTTGGTTCATAGTTTAAATAGTAGTAGTGATTGATGGTTTATTGTTGTAGAAAGCTTACGTACCTCAGAGGTGTGTTTAAGTCTGATAATGACACCAAAAGAAATAGTAGCAGTATATGGTGTGATTGGGTTGAGAAGGATGATCAAAGGTGGTGAAGTGAAGTGGTATTGTGGCATGGTTTCATTGCAGGTTTCATAAGGTGATTTGTTGATTCGTAAGAGACCCAAAAGCAGTAGCAAAATGAAATAAATAAAAGAAATAGTTGTTTCTCATGGGGTGTTGGATTGGTGGCGGATGAGGGTTTTGGATATTAGAAGGTGATTCAACAATTTGAAGTGAGTGGTGGATGGTTTACAATGGTGTTTGCTCGGTGGTTACGGTTTATAGTGATGATTAAAGAGATGGTGAAGGTGGCGGTGGAGACTCGTTGCAGGTGATAGTGAACCAAAATATAAATGATGCAACAAATGGTTCGAGTACTTTTGCAAAGCAAGTGGGTGTTTATATATATGTAAGTAACATGTATATGTATCTTAAATATCTATGTTTTCATTTTCCCAAATGCAGTGGCTGATATATATATATATATATATATATATATATATATATATATATATATATATATATATATATATATATATATATATATATATATATATATATATATAGTGCATTTGAGTGATTGTAATAGAACTCAATTGTACTATCGATTTGGTTTGTAGTGCAGCTACTGTCGATAGAAATATTCGAGCCATGGAAGAAACAACAAGAAAAAATAAAGCAGAAAGTGATGTGTAACGGAGTCGTATTACTATTGTTCTCTGACAACTTGATTTAATGGGGTTTGTATTGTTGTGATAATGAGATCGATATGTAACAAGAATCAGATACGAAGGACAGAATTTTCAATGAGAAGAAATGAATCAGATAGCTATGTTCAACTGATTTTGGTTGTACCTGCAGATTCGATTGTAATATGTAATAATTAGGAGACAGAAACAAAGCTTAGCTACATATTGATAGTTACATGAAACTGATTCCGCTCATTTTTCTGATTTTTATAAATTATATAGTTAATATTAATAATTAATAAATATATTAATAATAATAATAATAATACTAATTAATAATAATAATAATAATAATAATAATATTGTTGATAAGATACTAATAATAATAAATAAATAGAAATGACAATAATAATAATAATAATAGTAATAATGTTCGTAATATTATTAATAATTATAAAATACTAATAACAATAATAATAGAAAAATAATAATAATATTAATGATCAAAATATTAAGATCAAAATTTTATTACTACTTAATAATGATAATCAATAATATTTGTAATAATAATAATTTAACAAATCATAATGTATTAAATTTCATATTATAATTTTAATATTATTAATAATATTGATATTAATATTAGTATTAATATTTATTGAAATAATAATAATATTAATATAATAACTATAACTTAACTTGGAGTTTCCTTTAATATGTTAATATTATCATGTATTATTTATGTAAAGTTTAATAATAATATATAATATATATAATTGGATATTTATACATTGCATTATATATATATATATATATATATATATATATATATATATATATATATATATATATATATATCAACTTAATTATTCTGTATTTTATTTTACATTTTTAATTCTAATAAGTTAATTGTATTTTATTAAATTTATAATTATATATATATATATATACGCATATTTATTTACAACAATTGTTCGTGAATCGTCGGGAATGGTCGAAGGGTAATTGCATATATGAAAACAGTTCAAAATTTTTGAGACTCAACATTACAGACTTTGCTTATCGTGTCAGAGTTATGAAATCGTATCGAGAGTTTGGTTTAAAATTAGTCGAAATTTTTCGGGTCATTACAGTAACCACTAAGCATAATTAAGGAACCATAAAGCTAGGTAATTGTCATAAATAAATAACAATTATGTTTACGTAGTCATAATATTCCAATTATAACAAAAGTTTAACGTGTACCAAGTACGTAGCTAGTTTTAAATGGTAAGTGACACTAACCGTCGTAAATGCATTCAAGGATCATGTTAAGCACTTAATATCACGTTAAAAGGCATTAACGAAAGTAATTAACACAATATTAATGACCCCAGAATATAATATATCACAGTACGCACAAATACACAGTTTCGTAAAAGTAATAAATATAAATAAAAGTCGAAAAAGTCGGGTCGTTACATTACCCACCTGTTAAAGAAAATTTCGTCCCGAAATTTAAGCTGAGGTAGATGGTGGAGTCGGGAAAAGGTGAGGATACTTCTGCATCATTTGATCCTCTCGTTCCCAGGTACACTCGGGTCCTCGTTTTGCATTCCATCAGACTCGGACAATTGGAATCTTGTTACGTTTCAAGGTCTTGACCTCACGGTCCATAATTTCAACAGGTTCTTCCACAAAGTGGAGTTTGTCATCAATCGTAAGTTCTTCTAGTGGTATGACAAGTTCCGGTTTAGCAAGACATTTCTTCATATTTGACACGTGAAAAATAGGATGAACGGAGCTCAATTGTGTCAGAAGATCCAAACGGTAAGCAACGGGTTCAATACGCTCCAAGATTTCAAAAGGACTAATGTATCGCGAATTTAACTTTCCACGTTTTCCGAAACAGATTACACCTCTCCAAGGTGCGACTTTCAACATAACGCGGTCACCCACGTTGAATTCGAATACTTTTCGTTTAAGGTCGGCATAACTCTTTTGGCGATCACGGGCCGTCTTGAGCCTCGCTTGAATTTGAACAATCTTCTCGGTTGTTTCATGAACGAGTTCGGGTCCGGTGATTTGCTTTTCACCCACTTCGGCCCAACAAATAGGAGAACGGCACTTGCGGCCATACAACGCTTTGAAAGGTGCGGCATTAATACTCAAATGATAGTTGTTGTTGTAAAAAATTCGGCTAGTGGTAAATGCTTCTCCCAAGCTTTTCTAAAATCAATAACACATGCACGCAACATGTCCTTCAAAGTTTGAATCGTGCGTTCACTTTGTCCGTCGGTTTGCGAGTGATATGCGGTACTCATGTCGAGACTTGTTCCCAAAGCTTCTTGTAAGGAACGCCAGAATCTAGAAGCAAAACGGGCATCTCGGTCTGAAATAATCGATAAGGGCATACCATGACGAGATACAGTTTCCTTTATGTATAGCTGCGCGAGTTTTTCCATCGTATCAGTTTCTTTCATGGCTAGGAAGTGTGCAGATTTAGTAAGATGATCAATGATAACCCAGATGGTATCGTATCTGCCCGCCATCTTTGGTAGTTTCGTGATGAAGTCCATCGTTATCCTTTCCCACTTCCATTGCGGGATTTCGGGTTGCCGAAGTAACCTGGATGGCCTTTGATGTTCGGCCTTAACCTTTGAACAAGTCAAACACTTCCCAACGTAAGTAGCAACAACCTTCTTAAGATTTGGACACCAATACTGTTCTTTGAGGTCGTGGTACATCTTACCGGCTCCTGGATGAATCGAATATCTTGACTTGTATGCTTCGTCTAGAATGAGGCTTCGTAAATCTCCATAACTAGGCACCCAGATTCTTCCAACAAAGTACTGGAGTCTAGTCTCCTTAACCTGGAATTGAGAGATGAGAATGTTCAAATGTTCTTGAGAAATATTCTCCTCTTTGAGAGCCTCATCTTGCTATTGAGATTCGAATGGATGGTGATGTTCAAGGCTCGGACACGAAGAGGTACCATTCTTTCCTTTCGGGTCAAAGTATCGGCTACAACATTTGCCTTACCAGGATGGTAACGGAGTTCACAATCATAGTCGTTCAGCGTCTCGATCCATCGTCGTTGTCTCATGTTCAGTTGCTTCTGATCAAAGATGTGTTGGAGGCTTTTGTGGTCGGTGAAGATGGTACTTTTTGTTCCATAAAGATAGTGTCTCCACAGTTTTAATGCAAAGACAACGGCTCCAAGTTCGAGATGGTGAGTCGTGTAGTTTCGCTCGTGAATTTTTAGTTGACGAGAGGCATAAGTAATAACTTTCGTTCGTTGCATTAGTACACACCCAAAACTATTTTTTGAGGCATCGCAATAAACAACAAAATCATTACTGCCTTTGGGGAGGATAAGATAGGTGCGGTGGTCAACTTCTGCTTCAAGGTTTGAAATGCTGACTCTTGTTCGGTTGCCCAAACGAATTTCTTCCCTTTGTGAGTCAGTGCAGTTAATGGGCGTGCAATTAGAGAGAAACCTTCAATGAACCTTCGGTAATAACCGGCGAGGCCTAGAAATTGGCGGATATGGGTTGGAGTAGTGGGGGTTTCCCACTTGCTGATGGCTTCGATCTTTTCAGGATCAACTTTGATACCCTGATCGCTCACAATATGACCCAGAAATAGGACTTCCTTCAACCAAAACTCACACTTGGAGAATTTGGCATAAAGTTGCTCTTGTCGCAAGAGTTCCAGTACGAGTCGGAGATGTTGCTCATGTTTCGCTTCACTTTTGGAGTAGATGAGGATATCATCTATAAAGACAATAACGAACTTGTCCAGGTATGGTTTGCATACACGATTCATGAGATCCATGAACACGGCAGGTGCGTTAGTTAAATCGAATGGCATCACAAGAAACTCATAATGATCATAACGGGTTCGGAACGCAGTCTTAAGTACATCGCTCTCCTTCACCCTCAACTGGTGATAACCGGATCGCAAATCAATCTTAGAGTAAATGCTGGATCCTTGCAGCTGATCAAATAGGTCGTCAATCCTGGGAAGGGGATACTGATTCTTGATCGTCAACTTATTGAGTTTGCGGTAATCAATACACATGCGGAAATATCCGTCCTTCTTCTTTACAAACAAAACAGGAGTGCCCCAAGGTGAAGAGCTTGGTTGGATAAATCCACGGTCTAACAATTCTTGTAGTTGACTCTGCAACTCTTGCATTTTGGAAGGTGCAAGTCGATAAGTTGCGCGAGCTACAGGTGCAGCTCCTGGTACTAGATCAATCTGGAATTCCACTGATCACGGTGGCGGTAATCCAGGTAACTCTTCTGGAAAGACGTCGGGAAATTCGTTCACAATCCGTACATCATCAACGCTCTTCTCCTCGGTTTCTAACTTCTTCACATGTGCTAAAATAGCAAAACGTCCTTTCCTCATTACTTTCTGTGCCTTCATGCAACTAATAAGGTTCAACTTTGGGCTAACTTTCTCTCCGTATACAATCAATGGCACACCGTCTTCACGAAGTATACGGATAATCTTCTCTCCACAAACAACTTCTGCTCTTACTTTGGACAACCAATCCATACCAACTATCACATCGAAATTTCCCAACTTGATGGGTATCAAATCAATCTCAAAGTCCACACCGGCTAGGTTTATTATGCCTCCACGACCAATTTGGTCAGCTTTCTCAAGTTTCCCATTGGCTACTTCAACAAGAATACTCTCGTCTAAAGGTACTAGCGACCAGTCTATCTTAAAACAAAAATATCTACATACATAACTCCTACCGGCACGGGTATCAAATAGGACAGAAGCAAATAAGTTATTGATACTGAATGTACCTGTGACCAAGTCAGGATCCTCACGGGCATCCCTGGCATTCATGTTGAAAATCCTTCCACGTGCTAGCCCGCCATCCTTCTTCTTGTTCGGACATTCGTTCTTAAAGTGACCTTGTTGACCGCACTCAAAACACTTTCTTGGTCCAGTAGGGTTTGTCTTCACAGCTGGGGTGGTGATCTTGCAATCTTTGCTAATGTGCCCAGTCCTCTTACACTTTTCACATACCACGTTGCAGTACCCAGTATGATGCTTATAGCATCTCTTGCACTGCGAAAGACTACCCTTGTAGTTAGGGTTCGAGCTAGGGTTCGGGTTGGGGGGTTACTCCAGTCGTTGTTTCCCTTAAAACTCTCATGCCTCTTAGCTGGGTTATGATCAAAGACCTTTCCTTTGTTGCCTTCCCACTTACGCTTCTCATTACTAGCTCCTGATTCTGATTTCGCTTTCTCTGGTTCCTTGCGGGTGATCTGGTTCATCAGGGTGTGCGCCATGCACATAGCTTTCGGGACATCTGCTAGTTTCGAAGAGGTGAGGTTGATTCTAAAATAATATACTTTGAGTTGTGATATATATACTTTGAGTTGTGATCGAGTCTGAGACTTGTATACAATGGGTCACGACACGTATTAATTAATTCGAATATTATATCTTAAACTACATATGAATTGTTGAATTACTAACTGTGGACTACCAACTGTGGACTACCAACATTGGACAATTAAAATGAATTAAAATATTGATTATAACATATGAAACTAAATATTTCTTCAAGTTTGCCACTTGATTTCATATTAAACCTCATTTGTATCTTGACGATTACAATATGCGTTCAAACCTTTCATGATTCTTGAAAACACCTCAATCGAGAGGATGAACCAGCCGCACTTCATCTACGGAAGAAAAGATTGATGCATATAGTTATGCACCTGAAAACACTCGGAACCTGAGTAAACGTTTAACACGTATATGTGCTAGCTCCTTTGGCATTGCTATTACCGAAAATAACATTGCAATTCTTTTTCAGATTAGCCAATTTTGTCACATCTCTGGCAAATCAACTTCGACTTTCATTCGGATTAGCTTTATTATAACCTTGATATATAAGTTTTCTTTTCGTCATCGTTATCGGGGAACCGTTTATATCCCACCGCATTAACAGTAAACGTACCAACAACTTCATTACTCTTTGACTTAATTCTCTCCGAAAAACCACTATATTCATTGAAACCTTATAATGTAACCATCTACATCTTGTAACGATACCTGCCATACCAATTACCGAGAATCAGCAATCAGTATTTTGAATCTCGCAGCATTTCTACATCAACAGTTATATGTATACATATAACATTTATATCTTAGAATTATGATCTTCAATTCTGAAATTTTGAAAAGCACCCGGTCTACGAATCAATACTTCAAATTCTGAAAAAGCTGAATGAAGTAGTGTTGGAAACTGAAGCATGAGTTAGTATAATATAATGACACTTGATCAACGTGATTATATTACAGTAAGTCATGCTGAGATCCTAATGAAACGTGATGATTCACAGACCATAACGTCATCATGTTCCATGTTAGACGACTCTTACATTCTACCTAATCTCCAATCATATCGAGAACATATTTTCTTGATAGTTCTATCTCCTCTTTTGAATCCTGGTAATTTAATCAATCAGATCGTGCTATTACAATCTCTCTCTTAGAACATAGTCATGTTTATTTGAAACTTCATACCTACGAATTCTGGACCATTATTCGCTTGACTTAAAGTCGGAAAGAGAAAATAAATGGGATGGAACTCCAAGATATAAAAGAAATGAAGAGGGTTGATTTATAGTGAAATATTCGACAGAGAAATCGAGACAGATGATCGCTTTTAATCCTGAAGAATCAGATCTTATTTAGATTTCAAAGATTTCTTTAAGATCCCTTGAATTCTGGAAAATCAACCGTGACTACGTCACCGGTTAAGACGAACTTGCATTTACTCATTTTATTCTTTTGTGATAGTTTCACTCGTACTCTTCGAGTAGTCGAATTATCTTATCCATATTACTCAACAGTAATAAAACTCTATTTATCAGCTCATATTCGTCAGGAAAACATTCTTATTGTTAGCCATGATGATCCCACTCAAATTTCGGGACGAACTTTCTTTAACGGGTAGGTACTGTGACGATGTAATACCCTGTCAGAATCTATTAACGGAATATTAACTCCTGGTCCTACAATTTAGCGGTCACGCCCTCTATATGAGACGTTTCCGAAAAGTATTCGCATTAATCATTAAAACAGAGTCATTTATTAAAGAAAATGTAACTGGAAACATTTGACGTCAATGACTAATGTATATGAACCCAACATCTTAAAAGAAAACTTTTTAAATGCGAATATATGTTCTTGAAATGAAAATGATAAACATGTTGGATGCCGTCCAGTTCTAGCAGCAAACAGCATATAACTTCATATAAAGTGGAAGCACTAGTTCTTTGTACCTGAGATGAAACATGCAAAGCGTCAACGAAAAACGTTGAGTGAATCTACAGGTTTAGTAAATCATTTCTTAAGTAAGGCCACAAGATTTTCTTAGAAAACATCATTGGAAAAGTATACATTATCATGAGCACTTGATTATAAAGCTTTAACCTTTGCGTGAGCCGAGCACACGTCTTTAGTTTACCCTATACTAGCGATACACCGATCAAGTGTACGTGTAACAACTACATAAGTACCTGTTTAACGTTGCGGTGAGGTTTGTCAAACCTAACGGTACCGTCCCTATAAGTCGAGCTTACAAAGTAATTAATATAATCAAGCTAAGGGATTTTTGATCTGAACTCATATGTATATTCTTTGTAAGTTACTTGTGCCAAACACGTAAAACATTTGTAAAAAGCGTGCATCTCATCCCTGTAAAAACGTAGTAGGGACTGTAGACTCACCTTAGCAAAAGCACTCGTAAAGATCTTAGCAAATCGTACTGTTGTCGAAACTCTCGACTGAACAACGCAACCTAATCAAGTAAATCATCTTAAGTATACACTAATAGGTCAAAATTTGTCAACCCATAGTGTACGCAAAGTCCTAGTGCTCAGACTGACTCAACGAACAAGTAAAAGTCAACTAATCCAAGCAAGTCAACAAAAGTCAACCAAAGTCAAACCAAAAGTCAACTCGGTCAAAGTGGTCAACTAAAGTCAAACATCTCAGTAGGTCATGCAAACATGGTCAATAAGTCAAACCTAGGTCATATAACATGTTATAGCTCGTAGTTTAGCAAATCGCATTTTCCGCACCTTGTAACATACTTTAGAAATTTGTACGTCGTAAAGAGATACATCCATAACACATAGCACATAAATCACATAATTATGATCAACTCCAGATCATAACTAGAATTAAAATCAATTTCAAAAAGTCTAGCCAACGCCTCATACGATAATTAAAAGTCAGAAGTCAGAAAGGATCAAGTCTGAGTTCATTACAGAAATTTCTGCTCGCGCGTCAGTTTTTAAACATTTTTCAAAAAATATAGAAAATAGATTATAATGAACGGCCAATTGGTGTCATCTCAAGACATCTCGAAATTTAAGTGATAAAATAATTAGAAGCATTTCTTTAGCCAATTCGTACAGATTTGCAAAACATTACAGACTCATCAGTTTTTGACCATCAATCGGACATATCATTTAGATGAGCAATTATCTCCTGGTAAATCACATTCTCGCAAGTTTGCATACAAATGAAACATGTCAAGTAACATATAAAATAACATATTCTAGAAGATAAAAGTCTAAATCAATTCCTAGTTCATTCTAGAAATTTTATTTGAACTTAAAAACTGATTCAGCATACTTTACAAATCAAATATTCGTTTTATCATAACGGGAGCATTACATAACCTTTCGACGCAAATCTTTAGTTCAAATTGCATAAATTTTCACAAGGAATACATTAGTACACTTTATATAAGCTAAAACACATAGCATGTAACTCAGAAAATTCGGATATCATGCAAACCCTAACAAAAACTTCGATTAAGCATATCTTGAGCATACGATAACGAAATCACGCAAAATCGGAGTCTAAAATTAATAACTTTTCGATATCTTTCTAATTAAACATATTACAAAGTATCAATTAAATCAGATCATCAATAAACAAATTCGTTTTTCGATCATACAACGTTAATTACGCAATCAATCAACAATTAACAACACTAGACATCATTAATTGAGCACTAGACTCTAATACACTATGTAATTGATCAAAAAACTGAATTCATAAGATTAGGGTTTCTAGTTATACCTCAAACGATTAAATCGAACACACTAACGTGTAGAGAACGATCAAAGGAACATCTTTCATGTACGGGGTTTCTTCAAAAATCAACTTTTGAGAGTGGTGGTGGTGATGTGGTGGCCGACGGCCAAAGAGAGGGAGAGGGGAGGGAGTAATCGGCCAAGAAAAAAAATAATGGGGGTTTCTCAAGTGCTCTAGCCTTTTATATGTCGGGTTAGGGCCTTAATTTAATCCAACTAGTGACCCACTAATCAAAATTAGTCCATTAAGGGGGTTTGGGTATGGGTTCACCCGAATGGCCCTTCTATGGGTTCTCGGGTTCAGTTTTGCTTAATTACTCGTACGCGCGTGGTCCGTTTCGTTGCCGTCAATCGTACCGGGTCTCCGAAACATTAACTAGTCGTTGAAACGCAATCACCGAGTTTAATTCATTAAATAAATAATAAATTAAAAATAATTTTCTTAAAGTCAATAATTATCATAAATAATTATTGTGTCATTTTTCTGAGTTCCGTAAACTGAAAAGCTTTCTAGACGATAAACTTAATCGTAACGTTTCTAGTTATTTCGCTAACAGAAATAAGTTCGTAAATTAATATAACATATTAATTCAAACATTCCTCTAATAAGTATGTATTTAATTCTATTAAACACACAAGTCTAAGTAATCACCGTTAAATACTTAACGGACAATTAACGATAGTAAACGAAAAAAGTCGGGTTGTTACATTACCCACCTGTTATGAAAAATTTCATCCCGAAATTTTAGTGGTCATCCGCCGTAGTCGTCTCCTCGGGAAACAGTTGCGGATACTTAAGTCTCATCTGATCTTCATGCTCCCACGTGAATTCTGGTGCTCTACGGGCATTCCATCTAACCTTTACCAGTGGGATTCTGCTTTGCTTTAGTTGCTTAATCTCGCGATCCATAATCTCAGCAGGCTCTTCAATGAAATTAAGTTTAGGATCAACTTGCACTTCTTCTAACGGAATCACCAAACTTTCATCTGATAAGCACCTCTTCAAATTGGAAACATGAAAAGTATCGTGAATCTCACTAAGTTCCTACGGTAGTTTCAATCTATACGCTACCTGTCCAATTCCTTCGGTAATCTCAAACGGTCTAATATACCTCGGACTTAACTTTCCTCTTTTTCCAAAGCGCACTACACCCTTCCAGGGTGACACCTTGAGCATAACCTTGTCTCCAACCTGAAATTCCAAATCTTTCCTCTTAAGATCTGCATAGCTCTTTTGACGATCTCGTTCTATTTTCATTCTTTCTCGAATCTGCACGATTTTCTCAGTCGTTTCATGTACAATCTCAGGACCAGTTAATTGACTATCTCCTAACTCAGTCTAACATAAAGGTGATCTACACTTTCTGCCATACAATGCTTCAAAAGGCGATGCCTTTATACTTGCGTGATAACTATTGTTGTAGGAAAACTCTACTAACAGTAGATGTCTATCCCATCCAATTCTGAAATCAATCACACACGCTCTTAACATGTCTTCTAGTGTCTGAATCGTCCTCTCACTTTGCCCATCAGTCTGCGGATGGTAGGCTGTACTCATGTCTAAACGAGTTTCCATGGCATCTTGCAAAGCTTGCCAAAATCTAGATGTAAATCTACTATCTCTGTCGGAAATAATGGATAACGGCACTCCATTTCGTGAAACTACTTCCTTTATGTAGATCTGTGCCAACCTCGCCATCTTATCTATTTCCTTAATCGGTAGAAAATGAGCAGACTTCGTAAGACGATCAACGATAACCCAAATCGTATCATAACCTCCTATCGTTTTAGGCAACTTAGTGATAAAATCCATTGTAATATTCTCCCACTTCCAAAGGGGAATCTCTGGTTGTGTCAGCAAACCTGACGGTTTCTGATGCTCTGCCTTAACTTTAGCACAAGTCAAGCACTTACCAACATAAGTAGCTTTTTCGGCTTTCATATTAGGCCACCAATACAGTGCCTTAAGATCTTGGTACATCTTATCAGATCCAGGGTGAATAAAATACCTCGTCTTGTATGCCTCATCTAGCACTATAAACGATTCACAATAGTTGATTACATCGCGATGTATTTGATCTCTATATGATACATTTTACAAACATTGCATTCGTTTTTAAAGACAAACTTTCTTTACATCTAAAGTTGACGGCATGCATACCATTTCATAATACACCCAACTATAATTGACCTAATAATAATCTTGATGAACTCAATGACTCGAATGCAACGTCTTTCGAAATATGCCATGAATGACTCCAAGTAATATCCTTAAAATGAGCTAATGCACAGCGGAAGATTTCTTTAATACCTGAGAATAAACATGCTTTAAAGTGTCAACCAAAAAGTTGGTGAATTCATTAGTTTATCATAATCCATCAATTCCATAATTTTAATAGACCACAAGATTCTCATTTTTCATAAATAACATTACACTCGCAAGTGTAATAAAAATCATTCGTATGATGAACACCTGGTAACCGACATTAACATAATGCATATAGAATATCCACCGCATACTCGCAAGTATGCTATATAACGGCAATCGCAATCACCTTTTTAAATCGAAGTACTAAAGCATTCCAAATTCCAGAATGGGGTTTGTTAGGCCCATAGATCTATCTTTAGGATTCGCGTCAATTAGGGGCCATTTCCCTAATTCTTAGGTTACCAGACTTGAATGGGCGATAGTCAGTTTAATAATCTAACCATACAATGTAGTTTTAACTACTTGTGTCTATTTCGTCAAACATTGATAAAACAGCGCATGTATTCTCAGTCCCAAAAATATATATTGCAAAAGCATTTAAAAAGGGAGCAAATGAAACTCACAGTAGTGTATTTTGTAGTAAAAATACATATGACGTCATTGAACAAGTGCAAGGTTGGCCTTGGATTCACGAACCTATATTAATTATATATATTTATATGTTTGATCAATATCTGTCTAACAATTTAGGTCAAGTCGTAGTGTATCACAATCCTAATGCTCGAGACTAAATATGCAAAAAAGTCAACAAAAGTCATATTGACCAAAATGTCTTCCAAAATTTATACATGATTATTATATAGTTTAAATATAGTCATTTTATATATTTAAATATTTTTAACAGATTTTATTAAAGTATATAATATAGTTCTTTTATTAATAAATAAAATTTTATATTAAAATTTATGTAATAAAAATATACTTTTATATATCTTAAGTAATAAAATTTATAAAGTTCATTTAATATCATAAAAATAATATGATAGGTATTATTAATGTAATTATATTATACGTAGTAAAATATCTTTGTATCACATATTTATTTGATAAAATAATATTGATAATAATAATAATAAGTAAAAGTTGTATTATTTTGTAATAATTATTATTATTCTACTAATAAAAATAACAATAATTATATTTTCTAAAAATGATAAAATGATAATGGTACTAAAATGATAATAATAATGATGTTTCATATTAACAATGATATTTTTATTAAAAATAATAATTTTAGTAAAAATGATAGTTTTAATATTAATAATACTTTTAATAATAATAATAGTAAAATAATGAAAACGATATTTTTCCTTTAAATCAATATCTTACAATATCTTAATTTCATCATGATACTCATACTCATTATTTCCTAATCATTTCATTTAATAGCTTTTAGTCGTCTTTTATTTCGCGTTCATATTAATAATAATAATAGTAATCATAATAATTAGATGTTACTAATATTAGTTTTAATTATAATAATACTAATAATAATAATATTAATGATAATACTAATAACTATTTGAATGATAATAATAATAATAATAATAATAATAATAATAATAATAATTATAATTATAACCTTAACGATAATAATAATAATAAAAATAACAATAATATCTTTTATTAATAACGACAATGATAATAATAATAATAATAATAATAATAATAATAATAATAATAATAATAACAATAATAACAATAACAATAATAATAATAATAATAATAATAATAATAACAATAATAATAATAATAATAATAATAATAATAATAATAATAATAATAATAATAATAATAATAATAATAATAATAATAATAATAATAATAATAATACTACTACTAATAATAATAATAATTAGATTATAACGACGATAATAACGGCGATAATAATAATCATTTTTACAAAAATTCAATTGACTATAACTTCTAAACCGTTCATCGAAACCATTCGATATCTAAATGAAAAGTTCTCAATTTTTCGCTAGCTTTCCAATGACATGCATATCATATACCTTATCTTAATAGCATATGTATTTAATTCAAGATTCGACATAACCTATCTAACGACAATAACGAACGTATAAGCATGCATAAACCTATATACTCGAGCACTAGTCAGGGATACACTAATAATATATAAAAGTTAAGTTATAAGGGCTCACATATCAATATTGAGATTCAATATTGCAGGAAAAGTACGTAGACGCAACGGGGATGATAAACACTAGTTTGACTCACGAGCAACACTCCCAAACCATACCCATAACCTCCATAGCTATAACCCATAATTTTCTTAGCTCTATCCCGTTCAAAAAACAATTTCAAAATCACTCGGACAGCACTCCGTCGTAATATTTTATGTATACTAATAATATCTTGAAATAATACGGAGTAAATATATATATGTAAATCGATTGAAAGAGTTTAGAGAAAAATATTTTCAAGTTTCTATGAAATAATGAAACCTATTGAATTCTATTTATAATAGATTTTTGAATTATTAAAATGAATTATTAAATTATGAATTATTAAAGTGAATTATTAAAGTATGAATTATTAAAGTGAATTATTAAAGTATGAATTATTAAAGTGAATTATTAAACTATAAATTATTAAAGTTAAAGTAAAGTAAAGATAAAGTAAAGGTAAAGTTTAAGTATAGTAAAAGTATAAAACTATGTACATATAATACGCGTATAAATATATATAATATTAATTTAAATCGTTATATATATTTAATAAAATAAAATATAAATATCGTTATCTTTATCATACTGGTTAAGTAATGAGTTGTCAAAAGTGATTCTAGATATTTATAAAAGTTATATACGTTTTAATTATAAAGTTCTTTTTAAACTGAAAACGTTTTTGTACGTTTGAAACTAAATCAAATAAATATGATAATTTTGTTTTCCAAAACTAAATATATTTAAGAATCATTTTGTTTAAAGGTTAAAATAATAGAAATCGTTATATCATAAAACGTTTTAGAAAAGTAGAATCATATATATTCATAATAGGTTTCAAGTTTTTAAATTACAGTCTGTTGGTGAAGCATGGGATAAAGTCCAAAGGTTAAATAAACGTATGAAATCATCTTAATGAAAAATGTCGAGTTACTTAACTTGTCGATATCCAACATCTAAGTTATTTACACTCCACTTTCTTACTTATAAATCACTTTACCATTTTTCGAATGTTGTCAAAAAGAATAGATTTCTTAAATCACATTGGACCTCATAACATGGACCCGTAATCATATAACAATGTATCTGATAAATCAATCATTTGATATTATCTTCTAATTTCATTGATAAACATATTAAAACAAATACGTTCGTGTAAAGTATTATACATTTAATACTTTATTAATATTATCAAGTTATAATATATATATATACATATATATACATATCTATTTATATATAACGGTTCGTGAATCGTCGAAATTTGGTAGAGGTTATAATGAATGTATGAACACAGTTTAAAATTCTTGAGATTTAACTTAACAAACTTTGCTTATCGTGTCGGAATAATATAAAGATAAAGTTTAAATTTGGTTGGAAATTTCTGGGTTGTCACAGTACCTACCCGTTAAAGAAATTTCGTCCCCGAAATTTGATCGAGGTCGTCATGACTAATAGTAAGAATGTTATTATGACGAATATAAGCTGATACATTGAGTTTTATCATGATTAATAAATACGGATAAAATAATTCGATTTCTTGAAGAGTATGAGTGAAGCTATCGTAAAAGAGTGAAATGAGAAAATAGAGATTTGCCTTATCTTTTGACGTCATCACAGTTGATTTTCGGTTTAAAGAAAATCTTTGTAATCTATATAGGATTTGCTTTTTCGACGATTAAGGAGATTATGATCTTTTTCTATTTAATGCGATAATCTATCTCGATTTCTTCGTCAGATATTTTACTATAAATCCACCTCCTTCGTTCCCTTACAACTCACATCTTCTATTCTTTCTCTCTCAACTCATGCTTTAATGCATTCATCAATATGCTCCATCCAGTACCGATTCTTGATATACTCCTAACTTTCATATCTGTCATTCTTCTCTTTCATCTACCACCGGAGGATTTTATTTACTTTTACTATTACATTGGGGTTATAATGTTTTTAATTCTCCCGTGTCTTTACGTTGCAATACTTATTGATATACACGGTTTGTAATTCCTGTGTTGTTGTTGGGCTTTATATTTTCTCTTATATCATGCTTTTGTTTTCTCTTCCCGACTTCAAGTCAAGTGAATAATGGTCCAGAATTCATAGGTATGGATTTTTAAATGAACATAGTTAATGTTCTAAGAGGTTAATTGTAATGGCACGATCTTGATTTGTCAAATTACCAGAATATCCGGAAAAGACCGAATCATCAAGAAAATATTTTCTTGATATTTTTAGAGATTAAATAGAATACAAGAGTCGTGTAACATGGCACATGATGATGTTTTGATCTGTGAATCATCACGTTCCATTTAGAAACTCAGCATGACTTACTGTAATATAATCACGTTGATCAAGTGTCATTATATTATACTAACTCATGCTTCTGTTCCCAACACTACTTCAAAAGCATTCATATTTTTAAACTTTGAAGGTTTCAGAATTTAGAAACTAAAATAGTTTCTTTACAGATAGTGCGAAGAGGTAAATAATTTCGGATAACAATAATTATGGAAATATCTTCAAAAATATGGAGGATATTTATAATGAAAGATATGATGATATCTTAGAATTTCTAATATCAGAGGATGATGAAGAATATTGTCCGCAAGAGTTGAGAGTAAGGAGCAAGGTATTCGATAATAACTTTAGCAGACACTGAATCATTTGGATTCTTTGAAGGCAGGTTTAGTCTTTGTGATTTGTCCACAGCCTCCTTCATTGTCTGCTTAATCTGTTTTCTAGTTCCAAACCTTCTCTTTTTCTGAGCTTTGCCAACACACTATTCTTTATCATCAAACTTTTTACTATTAAGGTCGTTTACAGTTTTTGCTGTTTCATCAGCATTTTCCAAACTTCGGAGAACTAGTTCGTAGTTTAGGGTGTTTTTCAGAAACTTCACATTCGCAGTATGTAAGTCCAGGAGATAGACGTTATATGTATAACTGTTGGCGTCGACATGCTGCGAGATTTCAAAATACTGATTGCTAATTCCCAATGATTCGTATGGCAATTCTCATTACAAGATGCAGATAAGTAAATGATGGGGTTTTGATAATTATAATGATTTTTCGGAAAATCAAAGATCAGTGAAGTTGTTGGTAAGTTTATTGCTAATGTGATGGAACATAATTGGTTCTCCGGTAACGTTGGCGAAAAGGCAACGTATATATCGAGGTTATAATAAGACTGTTTTGACAGAGAAGTCGAAGTTGACTTGCTGGAGCTGTTACAAAATTGACTACTTTGGAGAGGAATTGAAAAGTTATTTTAGTTGATAAATGCCAAAGAGTCTGACGCAGATACGTGTTAAACTATGACTTTGGTTTCGAGAGTTTTTCAGGTACATAACTGTGGTTAATATGTGGTTGGATCATCATCTCGATTGTTCATTATTTGAAGCGTCTTCAGGAATTTCGGAGGGTTTGAACACCGATTGTAATCGTTAATATACATATGATGTTCTAGCACAATTTTGAAGTCAAAGTATAACTTTGAAAGATGTAGGAATCTAAGAGTGATGATACCGGTTATATCTTGAATTGAATTCTGCGATTTCAAAATCAGAATATGTAATTGAATTTGAATGAGTATGGTTATTTTGATTTTTATGAAAGAATGCATATTGTTGAGAAAATAGTGAGTATAGTTGATGATTGTTTAATCAGATTCGAAGAATGTAACATATTAATTGTGAATTTATATATCTCTCGGGTATTACCTACCCGTTAAAAAATTTTCACAATTAATATTTTGTACAAAAGAATTTTATTACAGTCTTTATGAAAATATATATGTGCATATTTTCTTTAGATGTAACATAGATTTAATGAGTTAATATTAAATTAAACTGATTTGATTTACGGTTGAAACTAGAATTGAGTAATCCCTGAACTTTAAAAATTACATAACTTTTACGGAGTATTTCTTCAATGATATTATGAATCAATACTTTGTTATTTGTTGATGCATGATGTTGGTTTTCGTGAAATTCTTGTGAACTTCGCAAGGTACGAATGATGTTCTTGGAAAAGTTTCGAGTACATCGATGATGAAAGTGTAAAATCAAACATATATATGATTAATACACTTGTTTTATTATGAGATGAAATTCATTGAATTAAAACAGAGATTGTAGTTAACGATGGTTAAGTTGCGGACGAAGGACGTACCTCATTGCATATTAGTAATATGAATTAACCGAGTAGTTAAGATTCACACATAATAGCTTAGTATGGAAAGATTTATTTTGATCTCAAAATTTATATATAAAAAAAATATACATATAATTTCTTTAGAGGGAGTGAGTTAATACTTCATAACTCGTTGATACAATATACGCGTTATTGATTCGTAATGATGTCCACAGTGATTCTTGAACTGACAAAGTTTGTGATGTTATAGGTGCTGCTGATTCTGATGACACTGACGGCACTGACTGTGATGGTGATGCTACGGTACTGTTGATGCTGTTGGTAAAATAAGTCTAGCTTACAAATCACGCATCATTCTTGTCAGGGTTTCTATTCTTCCTTCTATCATTTTGATTCACTCATCTGATTTATGGTTAGGGTTAGAATATATAATCTCTAAGACTTTAGAGATTACATCTGCGGAGTGTTTCTCCAATGAAGTTATGAATCAACACTTCATCGTTTGTTGTTGTTGGTATTCCTTGGTATCTACAGGGCGTATGACATTGGTGCTTGGGGGACAGATTGTAAAGTTGAGGTTTACGACGCGGTTGTGGTTGGGGGTGGTAATGGTACTGTTGGCGTTGATGATGGTAGTACTGGTTATGCTGCTGGTGCTGCTGCTAGTGTTTGTAACCTTTGCACCATATTCTCCAAAGTCACTACCTGAGTGCGAAGCTCGTTGACTTCTTCTATTACACCGGGGTGGTTGTCGGTTCGGACGAGCGGATAAATAAAATCTAGAATTTGATGTAGTATATAATCGTGACGAGATACTCTGAAATGAGAGAGAAAATGGTGTTTCGGACAGGTTCGCCGGTAAGTGCTTCAGGTTCTTCGCCAAGAGGGCAATGTGGTGGATGGAAAGGATCGCCTTCTTCTTGTCTCCAATGATTGAGGAGGCTACGAACCCATCCCCAATTCATATAAAATAGATGATGGCTGATTGGTTGATCCATTCCAGTCTCACTGCTTTCGGAGCTTGAGTGGGATTCCATATCGGAATTCGAGGGACTTGAACTAATGACGAATTCCATTTCGTTCGATTGAATAAAAATTTTTTCAATATGAAATGATTTTCCAGCTATCGGGTGGTATTCTAATTACATAGAATATCTATATATATAGCGCAAAAGATTTCGTAGATTACGGAGGAATTTACGGGATATGTCAGGCAAAGTTTACAGTAACAGATATGCTAAGATATGAATTTTGTCTATACACTATTCATGCAATCAATGCAGTAAGACGTGTCCAGACTAAGAATGATAAGCAGGCAATTTCCGACAAAAATGATAAGCAAAACTTTTAACATGCAGACACGGTCGAAGTCCAGACTCACTAATGCATCCTAACGACTATCAGTTAGACACACTAATGCAGACTTGGTTCGCTAAGACCACCGCTCTGATACCAACTGAAAGGACCCGTTCATATACATTATAAACGATTCACAATAGTTGATTACATCGCGAGGTATTTGACCTCTATATGATACATTTTACAAACATTGCATACGTTTTTAAAAGATAAACTTTCTTTACATCTAAAATTGCATGCATACCATTTCATAATACATCCAACTATAATTGACTTAATAATAATCTTGATGAACTCAATGCCTCGAATGTAACGTCTTTCGAAATATGCCATGAATGACTCCAAGTAATATCCTTAAAATGAGCTAATGCACAGCGGAAGATTTCTTTAATACTTGAGAATAAACATGCTTTAAAGTGTCAACCAAAAGGTTGGTGAGTTCATTAGTTTATCATAATCCATCAATTCCATAATTTTAATAGACCATAAGATTCTCATTTTTCATAAATAACATTACACTCTCAAGTGTAATAAAAATCATTCGTATGATGAACACCTGGTAACCGACATTAACATAATGCATATAGAATATCCACCGCATACTCGCAAGTATGCTATATAACGGCAATCGCAATCACCTTTTTAAATCAAAGTACTAAAGCATTCCAAATTCCAGAATGGGGTTTGTTAGGCCCATAGATCTATCTTTAAGATTCGCGTCAATTAAGGGCCATTTCCCTAATTCTTAGGTTACCAGACTTGAATGGGCGATAGTCGGTTTAATAATCTAACCATACAATGTAGTTTTAACTACTTGTGTCTATTTCATCAAACATTGATAAAACAGCGCATGTATTCTCAGTCCCAAAAATATATATTGCAAAAGTATTTAAAAAGGGAGCAAATGAAACTCACAATACTGTATTTTGTAGTAAAAATACATATGACGTCATTGAACAAGTGCAAGGTTGGCCTTGGATTCACGAACCTATATTAATTATATATATTTATACGTTTGATCAATATCTGTCTAACAATTTAGGTCAAGTCATAGTGTATCACAATCCTAATGCTCGAGACTAAATATGCAAAAGTCAACAAAAATCATATTGACCAAAATGTCTTCCAAAATTTATACATGATTATTATATAGTTTAAATATAGTCATTTTATATATTTAAATATTTTTAACAGATTTTATTAAAGTAAATAATATAGTTCTTTTATTAATAAATAAAATTTTATATTAAAATTTATATAATAAAAATATACTGTTATATATCTTAAGTAATAAAATTTATAAAGTTCATTTAATATCATAAAAATAATATGATAGGTATTGTTAATGTAATTATATTATACGTAGTAAAATATCTTTGTATCACATATTTATTTGATAAAATAATATTGATAATAATAATAATAAGTAAAAGTTGTATTATTTTGTAATAATTATTATTATTCTACTAATAAAAATAACAATAATTATATTTAAATGATAAAATGATAATAGTACTAAAATGATAATAATAATGATGTTTTATATTAACAATGAAATTTTTATTAAAAATAATAATTTTAGTAAAAATGATAGTTTTAATATTAATAATACACTTTAATAATAATTATAATAGTAAAATAATGAAAACGATATTTTTCCTTTAAATCAATATCTTACAATATCTTAATTTCATCATGATACTCATACTCATTATTTCCTAATCCTTTCGTTTAATAGCTTTTAGTCGTCTTTTATATCGCGTTCATATTAATAATAATAGTAATCATAATAATTAGATGTTACTAATATTAGCTTTAATTATAATAATACTAATAATAATAATATTAATGATAATACTAATAACTATTTGAATGATAATAATAATAATAATAATAATAATAATAATAATAATAATAATAATAATAATGATAATAATAATAATAATTATAATTATAACCTTAACGATAATAACGATAATAATAATAATAAAAATAACAATAATATGTTTTTATTAATAATGACAATGATAATAATAATAATAATAATAATAATAATAATAATAATAATAATAATAATAATAATAATAATAATAATAATAATAATAATAATAATAATTAGATTATAACGACGATAATAACGACGATAATAATAATTATTTTTACAAAAATTCAATTGACTATAACTTCTAAACCGTTCATCAAAACCATTCGATATCTAAATGAAAAGTTCTCAATTTTTCGCTAGCTTTCCAACGACATGCATATCATATACCTTATCTTAATAGCATATGTATTTAATTCAAGATTCGACATAACCTATCTAACGACAATAACGAACGTATAAGCATGCATAAACCTATATACTCTAGCACTAGTCAGGGATACACTAATAATATATAAAAGTTAAGTTATGAGGGCTCACGTATCAATATTGAGATTCAATATTGCAGGAAAAGTACATAGACGCAACGGGAATGATAAACACTAGTTTGACTCACGAGCAATACTCCCAAACCATACCCATAACCTCCATAGCTATAACCCATAATTTCCTTAGCTCTATCCCGTTCGAAAAATAATTTCGAAATCACTCGGACAGCACTCCGTCATAATATTTTATGTATACTAATAATATCTTGAAATAATACGGAGTAAAAATATATATATATATATATATATATATATATATATATATATATATATATATAAATCAATTGAGAGAGTTTAGAGAAAAATATTTTCAAGTTTCTATAAAATAATGAAACCTATTGAATTCTATTTATAATAGATTTTTGAATTATTAAAATGAATTATTAAAGTATGAATTATTAAAGTGAATTATTAAAGTATGAATTATTAAAGTGAATTATTAAAGTATGAATTATTAAAGTGAATTATTAAAGTATGAATTATTAAAGTTAAAGTAAAGTAAAAATAAAGTAAAGGTAAAATTTAAGTATAGTAAAAGTATAAAACTATGTACGTATAATACGCGTATAAATATATATAATATTAATTTAAATCATTATATATATTTAATAAAATAAAATATAAATATCGTTATCTTTATCATACTGGTTAACTAATGAGTTGTCAAAAGTGGTTCTAGATATTTATAAAATTTATATACGTTTTAATAATAAAGTTCTTTTTAAACTGAAAACGTTTTTGTACGTTTGAAACTAAATCAAATAAATATGATAATTTTGTTTTCCAAAACTAAATATATTTAAGAATCATTTTGTTTAAAGGTTAAAATAATAGAAATCGTTATATCATAAAACGTTTTAGAAAAGTAGAATCATATATATTCATAATAGGTTTCAAGTTTTTAAATTACAGTCTGTTGGTGAAGCATGGGATAAAGTCCAAAGGTTAAATAAACGTATGAAATCATCTTAATGAAAAATGTCGAGTTACTTAACTTGTCGATATCTAACATCTAAGTTATTTACACTCCACGTTCTTACTTATAAATCACTTTACCATTTTTCGAATGTTGTCAAAAAGAATAGATTTCTTAAATCACAGTGGACCTCATAACATGGACCCGTAATCATATAACAATGTATCTGATAAATCAATCATTTGATATTATCTTCTAATTCCATTGATAAACATATTGTAACAAATACGTTCGTGTAAAGTATTATACGTTTAATACTTTATTAATATTCTCAAGTTATAATATATATACATATATATACATATCTATTTATATATAACGGTTCGTGAATCGTCGGAATTTGGTCGAGGTTATAATGAATGTATGAGCACAGTTTAAAATTCTTGAGATTTAACTTAACAAACTTTGCTTATCGTGTCGGAATAATATAAAGATAAAGTTTAAATTTGGTTGGAAATTTCTGGGTTGTCACAAGTTGTGCGTCACGTATCTGAGAAGTAAGGTTCCTTCGAATAGTTAAATTCAATGCTCTAACTCGAATAGGCTTAACTCTCTCCTTCCTACTCAAAGCATCTGCCACTACATTAGCCTTACCGGGATGATAGCTAATGTCGCAATCGTAATCGTTCAACAATTCAATCCAATGTCTCTGTCTCATATTAAGTTGTTTCTGATCAAAAATATGCTACAGACTCTTGTGATCAGTGAATACAGTGAACTTAGTACCATACAGATAATGTCTCCACATTTTCAGTGCAAAAACTACAGCACCAAGTTCTAGATCGTGAGTCGTATAGTTCAACTCATGTATCTTCAATTGTCGGGATGCATAAGCAATCACTTTCGTACGTTGCATCAACACGTAACCAAAACTTTGTCATGAAGCATCGCAGTATACTATGAAATCCTCGGTTCCTTCGGGCAAAGACAAAATCGGCGCAGTCGTTAACTTCTCTTTTAACAACTGGAATGCAGCTTCATGCAACTCGGTCCATTCATACTTCTTACCCTTGTGAGTCAATGCTGTTAATGGTCGGGCAATAGTAGAAAATCCCTCAATGAATCTTCTATAGTAACCAGCAAGTCCTAAAAATTATCGTATCTGCGTTGGCGACTTAGGAGTCTCCCATTTCTTTACTGTCTCTATCTTCGCAGGATCAACTTGAATACCATTGACTCCCACGATATGACCCAAAAATTGCACTTCTCGTAACCAAAAGTCACATTTCAAAAATTTCACGTACAACTGCTCCTTCCTGAGCATCTCTAGTAACAAACGGAGATGTTGCTCATGTTCTTTCTCATTTTTAGAATATACCAATATATCATCGATAAACACTATAACAAACTTGTCTAGATATGGCTTACACACACGATTCATGAGATCCATGAACACAGCCGGTGCGTTCGTCAATCCAAACGGCATTACGGTAAATTCATGATGACCATAGCGTGTCCTAAATGCTGTCTTTGGTATATTTGCTTCCTTCACTCTCATCTGATGATAACCTGACCTTAGATCGATCTTAGAATAACATGCCGATCCTTGCAATTGATCAAACAAGTCATCAATCCTCGGCAACGGATATCTATTCTTGATAGTCAACTTATTCAACTCCCTATAATCAATACAGAGTCTCATAGATCCATCTTTCTTCTTCAGAAATAGTACTGGAGCTCCCCATGGTGACGAGCTCGGTCGAATGAATCCTTTATCTAAAAGTTCTTGCAGCCGACTAGATAACTCTTGCAATTCGGGTGGTGCAAGTCTATACGGCGCACGCGCTACTGGCGCTGCTCCAGGAACTAAATCAATCTGGAACTCTACATCTCTAGGCAGAGGTAATCCGGGTAACTCATCTGGAAAAACATCGGGAAATTCTCTAACAATGGGCACATCTTCGAGTTTCTTGCCTTCGGATGCAGTTTTGCTTACGTGAACCTGCATAGCAAGACAACCCTTTCTCATGTGTTTCTGCACCTTCAAACAGTTAATGAAATGTAACGGCGTATTACTTCACTCTCCATACACCATTAGAGGTTCACTTTCAGTAACAGGAATGCGAATCGCTTTCTGATGACAAACAATGTCGGCTCTATTCTTAGCTAACCAGTCCATTCCAACCACAAGGTTGAAACTTCCTAGCTTAATCGGTATCACATCTATCTTAAACAGCATTCCAGCCAAAGTCAAAGTACAATCACGGTAAACCTTATCAGCACTCATTAGATTACCATTTCCTAGCTCTATGGAATATAAGTTTTCTAGTGACGATACGACATTCTTAAGATTATGGCAAAAATCTCTAGACACAAAGCTTCTATCAGCTCCGAAATCGAAAAGTACATAAACATATTGATTATCGAGAAGAAACGTATCCGTGACTAGCTTAGGATCATCACGAGCTTCACTGGAGTTAATGTTGAAAGCTCTTCCTCTTGCAGGTTCATTAGTCTTACTAGCAGTTGGGCAATCCTTCCGGAAATGACCTTCTTTTTCGCACCCATAACACATGTTCGTACCAGTTTTACACTCGACAGCCAAATGTCCACTCCTCTTGCACTTGTCACACTTTTTCAAACAATCCCCCGGATGATGCCTATTACACTTAGTACACAACGGGAACTTTCCCTTATAATCAGAATTAGCATTTGGGGTTGCAGCATTACTCTTAGCAGTATCTTGTTTCTTAAAGGGTTGCTGATTGTAATTCTTCCCCGAGTTATTGTTATTGTTCCATTTCCTCTTATTATCATGAGTTTTAATCTCATTTGAGGCAGGAGTCTTTCCTCGCTGTTCAACTTGATCGATTAACTCACTAGCCATCTCGACAGCTTCTTGTATAGTTCTCGGCTTCGAAGTAGTCACACCACTTTGAATCTTCTCGGTCAAACCGTTTGCATAAAGAGTGATCTAACGGCGTTCGGGAGTAACCATATGTGGACACATGAGAGCAAGCTCAAAGAATCTCTTGTTGTAGCTAGTCAAATCAGTACCCACTAGCTTCAGGTTTTGGAGTTCTCGCTCCATCTTAATAGTTTCAGTGTAGGGACAATACTCTTCTATCATCCGTCATTTCAAATCCTCCCATGGAGTCTCAAAAGCCTGATCCATACCTAGGGAATTTGCATAAGTATTCCACCATGTCAAGGCACCATCTGATAACTTAGAAGTTGCAAACTTCGTTCTATCCGCATCTCTACAGCCACTAATATGGAAAACTGACTCGAGCTTCTCAAACCAACGAGTCAAACCAACTGGACCTTCGGTGCCATTAAAAGAGCTTGGTTTACAACTCGAGAAAGTCTTATAGGTACACCCTGCTTGTCCATTATTCTGAGTATTGGTCGTATCCTGGTTTCTCTGATTCGTAGCGTTCACAATGTTGCTGTTGGTTCCATTACGGAGTTCTGCCACGACCTCGGTCAATCCTTCAGTAATCCACCGACGAACATCAGCTTGGGAAACTTGCTTGGGCGGGATTATCTTTCTGGTCAAGATAATACATTCAGTTAGTGTCAATGAAATCGATATATAAAATATACTAGCAACGGAATGATGCATATTAACTAATATTAAATCATGACGATTTTAGTAGCACTAGTGATATGTGGTAGCGATACATAGCGTTTAGTAGTAGCAGTAGTATGAACAATGTACACTAGTAATCATTATCACTAATTAGCAATAGTAGTAGCAACACTAAACATAAATCGTCATTAATAACCCAATACTTAAAGAAACAAACTCTTCATTCAATAATCATGCATAACCAATGAAAGTAACATATTTCTCATGTCATAAGTAAAACCACATAAGTAAAGCCACATCTAACAATGTATGTGCGAGCATCATATAATAAATAATAATAATCAAATAATGTTCAATAGCGTGGAACAAGTCTAGTCGAGTGATCTCTATTTGCGCTTCTGGAGTTCCTTCAACAGGTACTCGACCATTCTTTCCAAATTTTTGGCTCGCAACGTGAGGTCACTAGGGTTGTTGGCATTAGCAGCAGCAGCAGAGGTACTAGGTTTAGAAGTAGATGTAGAAGCATTATAGGGATGAAAACGGCGACACATCTCAAGTGACTGGTTATCATAGCGAAAACTCTTATAAAATGGGTTATTACGCCGAGCAGGTCCTTTCAGTATCCTACGGTGGCCTCTCGGTCCGTAGGGGTTAACATAATCAGGTTTAACAAAAGGTGACTGGGGTGAATCGGGTACATCAGGTTTGGATTCGGATTCGGGCTCCGATTCTTCCTCGGAATCCTCTGCCGGTTCCTTTCCCATAGGCTCATTCTCATGCTCGATTTCCATCTCAGGTTCCGATTCGGTATCATCCACAAACTCGAGTATCGTATTTCCTTGGGCTTGCATGGTCTTCTCGGATTCCGTGTCAGAGTCGGTAAGAATGATAGGATTGGAAGAAGTCATCTAGCACTCAAAGAAAAATACAAAGTTAGTCACTTAGTAATCATGCCATAATAGATACCAAGTAACCTAGTAATTTATTTAAGTTGGGTTCATGTAACTTAACAAGTCTATGGTTACAGTCTAGACGCACTAGTTGTCCTAACGTTCGACTCTCTAATGCAGCCTAGTCCTAGGTAACCGATCTGCTCTGATACCAAATGTAATACCCTGTCAGAATCCACTAACGGAATATTAACTCCTGGTCCCACAGTTTAGCGGTCACGCCCTCTATATGAGACGTTCCCGAAAAGTATTCGTATTAATCATTAAAACAAAGTCATTTATTAAAGAAAATGTAACTGGAAACATTTGACGTCAATGACTAATGTATATGAACCCAACATCTTAAAAGAAAATTGTTTAAATGCGAATATATGTTCTTGAAATGAAAATGATAAACATGCTGGACGTCGTCCAGTTCTAGCAGCAAACAACATATAACTTCATATAAAGCGGAAGCACTAGCTCTATGTACCTGAGATGAAATATGCAAAACGTCAACGAAAAACGTTGAGTGAATCTACAGGTTTAGTAAATCATTTCTTAAGTAAGGCCACAAGATTTTCTTAGAAAACATCATTGGAAAAGTATACATTATCATGAGCACTTGATTATAAAGCTTTAACCTTTGCGTGACACGAGCACACATCTTTAGTTTACCCTATACTAGCGATACACCGATCAAGTGTACGTGTAACAACTACATAAGCACCTGTTTAACGTTGCGGTGAGGTTTGTCAAACCTAACGGTACCGTCCCAATAAGTCGAGCTTACAAAGTAATTAATATAATCAAGCTAAGGGATTTTTGATCTGAACTCATATGTATATTCTTTGTAAGTTACTTGTGCCAAACACATAAAACATTTGTAAAAAGCATGCATCTCATCCCTGTAAAAACGTAGTAGGGACTGTAGACTCACCTTAGCAAAAGCACTCGTAAAGATCTTAGCAAATCGTACTGTTGTCGAAACTCTTGACTGAACAACGCAACCTAATCAAGTAAATCATCTTATGTATACACTAATAGGTCAAAATTTGTCAACCCATAGTGTACGCAAAGTCCTAGTGCTCAGACTGACTCAACGAACAAGTAAAAGTCAACTAATCCAAGCAAGTCAACCAAAGTCAAACCAAAAGTCAACTCGGTCAAAGTGGTCAACTAAAGTTAAACATCTCAGTAGGTCATGCAAACATGTTCAATAAGTCAAACCTAGGTCATATAACATGTTATAGCTCGTAGTTTAGCAAATCGCATTTTCCGCACCTTGTAACATACTTTAGAAATTCGTACGTCGTAAAGAGATACATCCATAACACATAGCATATAAATCACATAATTATGATCAACTCCAGATCATTACTAGACTTAAAATTGATTCCAAAAAGTCCAGCCAAATCCTCATACGATAATTAAAAGTCAGAAGTTAGAAGGGATCAAGTCTGAGTTCATTACATAAATTTCTGCTCGCGCGTCAGTTTTTAAACATTTTTCAAACAATATAGAAAATATATTTAAATGAACGGACAATTGGTGTCATCTCAAGACATCTCAAAATTTAAGTGATAAAATAATCAGAAGCATTTCTTTAGCCAATTCATACAGATTTGCAAAATATTACAGACTCATCAGTTTTTGACCATCAATCGGACATATCATTTAGACGAGCATTTATCTCATGGCAAATCACGTTCTCGCAAGTTCGCATACAAATGAAACATGTCAAGTAGCGTATAAACTAACATATTCCAGAAGATCAAAGTCTAAATAAATTCCTAGTTCATTCGAGAAATTTTTATTTGAACTTAAAAACTTATTCAGCATACTTTACCAATCAAATATTCGTTTTATCATAACGGGAGCATTACATAACCTTTCGACGCAAATATTTAGTCCAAATTGCATAAATTTTCACAAGGAATACATTAGTACACTTTATATAAGCTAAAACACATAGCATGTAACTCAGAAAATTCGGATATCATGCAAACCCTAACAAAAACTTTGATTAAGCATATCTTGAGCATACGATAACAAAATCACGCAAAATCGGAGTCTAAAATTAATAAATTTTCGATATCTTTCTAATTAAACATATTACAAAGTCAGATCATCAATAAACAAATTCGTTTTTCGATCATACAACATTAATTACACAATCAATCAACAATTAACAACACTAGACATCATTAATTGAGCACTAGACTCTAATACACTATGTAATTGATCAAAAAACTGAATTCATAAGATTAGGGTTTCTAGCTACACCTCAAATGATTAAATCGAACACACTAACATGTAGAGAACGATCAAAGGAACGTCTTTCGTGTACGGGGTTTCTTCAAAAATCAACTTTTGAGAGTGGTGGTGGTGATGTGGTGGCCGACGGCCAAAGAGAGTGAGAGGGGAGGGAGTAATCGGCCAAGAAAAAAAATAATGGGGGTTTCTCAAGTGCTCTAGCCTTTTATATGTCGGGTTAGGGCCTTAATTTAATCCAACTAGTGACCCACTAATCAAAATTAGTCCATTAAGGGGGTTTGGGTATGGGTTCGGCCGAATGGCCCTTCTATAGGGTCTCGGGCTCAGTTTTACTTAATTACTCGTACACGCGTGGTCCGTTCATTGACGTCAATCGTACCGGGTCTCCGGAACATTAACTAGTCATTGAAACGCAATCACCGAGTTTAATTCATTAAATAAATAATAAATTAAAAATAATTTTCTTAAAGTCAATAATTATCGTAAATAATTATTGTGTCGTTTTTCTGAGTTCCGTAAAATGAAAAGCTTTCTAGACGATAAACTTAATCGTAACGTTTCTAGTTATTTTGCTAACCGAAATAAGTTCATAAATTAATATAACATATTAATTCAAACATTCCTCTAATAAGTATGTATTTAATTCTATTAAACACACAAATCTAAGTAATCACTGGTAAATACTTAACGGACAATTAACGATAGTAAACGGAAAAAGTCGGGTTGTTACAGATGACCCGAAAATTTTTGACAAAATTTAAATCAAACTCTCGATACGATTTAATATTTTTGACATGATAAGCAAAGTCCGTTATGTTGCGTCTCAAAAATTTTGAACTGTTTCATATATTCAATTGACCTTCGACTGTTCTCGACGATTCACGAACAACTATTTGTAAATAGATACATACATATATATATATATATATATATATATATATATATATATATATATATATATATATATATATATATATATATATATATATACATGAATGTTAATTAAAAATATATTTATTTGATATATATATATATATATATATATATATATATATATATATATATATATATATATATATATATATATATAATGAAACCTGATATAAAAATGTATTTATATATACACATAGTATATGGAAAATAAATGATTTTGAGTTTAATTAGTAAACGTCAGTAACACTCGGTTGACATCTCGTTAATGTTCATATAGATCTAATACGAGTTCATGAAGATTTAAAATAAAAGTTGAACTGTAAATCGATTACGAAGATTTTAGGTTTGACAGAAATATTTTTTACCTTTTTAGTTTAAATTTTAATAATTCGTGCATATTACTTGGGACTACAAATAAATATTAGACAAACCTTTTTGATCAGGTTTCAAACATTTAATAACCAGAATAACTAAATACATTTAATCTAAAAATTGGGGATTTTTCGGAAAAACTTTTATGTATAACTGTTTAGCAAAGAAGCACGATGTACCACTCCGTATTAAAAGGGTATCGGCATTAAAATCCAAAAGTGTGATGGCTTACTGTTCTTCTTAAACCCACATGTGTTAAATGTATTGTTATTATAATTATTAATATATTATATTAATATAAAACCTATATAGATATATATCCTAAGCAGATACATATATGGAGATACTTGATCAACCTCAACCTTGCGTCTTCTTTCTCTTCTTCAATCCTCCTGCCACCAAACATCACCCATCACCACCAAGAACAACCGTCACCACCCTTCTTTTCTAATCGAACACCACTAACTACAACCCTTGTTAAATGCTATGGCAACCGTTTCCATTTTCTTTTCAATCGCCAACCAAGAACAACTACACTAACCACTTTCACCCATCATTTAATGGCTACTGTTCACAGCTTCATTACAAGCTGTTTCTATTCGTAAACACAACCCAAAACCATCAGAAACTGCTGCTGTTTAAACGAAAATGATGATTGAAGAAGAAACATTACGTTGTAGCTGCTATTGTTATATTACTGTGATGCCATTCAGCTTCTAGTTCAACCGCCATCCTACAATCTTACACCACCATACGCCACCACCACCGAGAAAACCTCATCATCTTGATCACCATAAAACCCACTTACTGTTTCATTCTTATTTCCTGTTTACAATCGAAAACCAAACCACTATCATTAACATCACCATCGAACTTCATCAAATCTGCAACCTTCTATCGATTATTATTACATGATAACGTCACCTACCACTCTGTAACCACCCACAACCTATCACTTACCTTCTTCTTCTTATTCATGGCTGAACAACTCAACCCAGACCATTACAACCGTTAACTTGCTGCGTTTATTTCCTTGATCTCACCGCTGCAACCTACCTTACAACCACCACAAAAACCTACGATTACTACTGCTCTTTTCACTATTTATGTTTTCCATTTATTTTGAAACACCACATCAAACCACCTCATGAACACCAACCATCGAAAAGCTACTGCAAAACTCGTTTTGCTGCTGCTATTTAAACTCTAACTTTCTGTTTTAAATCATCTTAAACAACCACCAGAACCTCCATCATCAACCCGTCACCAAACCCACCATGGTTACTGTTTTGATACGGAATAATTGCATAATACACACGCACACCTAGTCCACTATTACTGTTCTAATTTTCTTCTATCCCTACTTCAAAACATCGTAAACTATCACAAGATCATGATAGTGGAAGACTTGATAATAATAAATAATAATGATGCCGTCGTTTTCTCTTTGTCTTGGTTCTTATGGTGGGCCGATACAAACATGCACCAATTTAATTAATTTATGCATGTTGGGTTTTAAATAAAATTATTTGGGCCAAAATATAACTAATTAGTGGGGTCTATTGAATTGCTAAACGGGCTGTTTCATGGGCTGCTATTGGGCCAGCAGAAAGCCCACCAACTATTATCCTGGCTAGTCAAGGAAGAAGTCTGTCGCTATAGATTTTTTTTTCAAACAGATGATAACATAAATATGATGATGGAGAGGTTGATATAAATGATGATTTTGATCGATGACATGTAGAAAGATGATCACGATGGTATGATTATGATTAAGATATATATGATTAGTTTATGATGATTAAGATGATTTCGGTGTTAATATGATAATGATCGAAATAAGGTATGGTATGAAAAAATCGTGATTAAGAAATTGAGATGATGTATATTAGAGGTTAGAGAAATAAATGATGGTGATACATAAAATGATGATGACGAGTGTTGATTATGTTTATGATCACGTTGGTGGTGATTATGAAGACGATGATAACGAATTAAATATAATGATACACAAAATAATAAGACGATGTAGCATGATGATGATTATGATTTATTAATGATAGGTGAAATAACGATAATAATAAATATGGTTAAGGATGTTTTCGGGTTAGCGGGACGTCGCGAGTTCAAACCCGGACTTGGGCATTTTTTAATGGCTACTTCATTGAGGTAGTTTATCTATTACTCAATATTATTATTATTTATTATTGTTATTAGATTATTACAAATATTAAAAATATAATTATTAGTATCAATCATACAATTAATATTATTATTATTATTATTATTATTATTATTATTATTATTATTATTTTATTATTATTATTTTATTATTATTATTATTACTAGTACTCTTATTATTATTATTATTATTATCAAGTTAATCATTAGTAGTAAAATTATTATTATCATAGTTATTATTATTATTATTATTATTATTATTAAATCAATATTTTCAAACTATCATTCTAACAAATAAATATTTTGTACACTAAATATATTTGTTACATAAGTATACTAATATTACATGAAATTATGTTTTAACTAATACAATATTATAATGCTAATTGAATTATATATCAAATAAGTATAATAACATATTATAAGTATTAATAAATTATATATAAGAATATTAATCTTAATACATAACAAAATAAATATAAAGTTGTTCGATTACAATTATGTGTGTTAATATATATACTTGATATAGGTTCGTGAATCCGAGGCCAACCCTGCATTGTTCAGAACCGTTGTATGCATATTTTTACTACAAAATATCGTATAGTGAGTTTCATTACTCCCCTTTTAAATGCTTTTGCAATATATATTTTTGGGACTGAGAATACATGCGCTACTTTTATAAATGTTTGACGGAATAGACACAAGTACTTAAAAAACATTCTACGAAATGAGTTATGAGTACACCGGATATCACCCCTTTTAGTCTGGTAATATAAGAATTAGGCAACTGGCCCCTAATTGACGCGAATCCTAAAGATAGATCTATGGGCACTAACAAGCCCCAGTCAGAGAATTTGAACTACTTTAGTACTTCAATTTTGGTATACAACCGTCAGCTTTAAAAGATATGATCTGTTTGTGAGGTGTACACAACCATCATATTTAAAAGAGTGGCCTATTTGTATGCTTTTTGCATGACCGTGCAGAATGCCGGTATGCGAGGGATATTCTATATGCATTTTTTTAAGGTCGATTACCAGGTGTTTATATTTCGTATGAATGACTTTTATCTCTATGCCATGCAAAATGCCTGATACGAGATGTTGTTTATGAAAAATGGGATTTAAATCTTGTGGTCTATGTAAAATATAGAAATGATGGATTATGATAAACTAATGAACTCACCAACCTTTTGGTTGACACTTGAAAGCATGTTTATTCTCAGGTATGAAAAAAACTTCCGCTGTGCATTTGCTCATTTTAGAGATATTACTTGGAGTCATTCATGGCATATTTCAAAAGACGTTGCATTCGAGTCGTCGAGTTCATCAAGAATATTATTAAGTCATTTATAGTTGGATATATTATGAAATGGTAGGCATGCCGTTAACTTTCGATGTAATGAAAGTTTGTCTTTTAAAAACGAATGCAATGTTTGTAAAATGTATCAGATAGAGGTAAAATACCTCTCGATGTAACCAAATGTAATGTATTCGTCCAGATGGATTAGGACGGGTCGTTAAAGTTGTTACCAGAGCAGTGGTCTTAGCGAACCAGGTCTTGCATTAGTGTGTCTAACTAATAGTTGTTTAGATGCATTAGTGAGTCTGGACTTCGATCGTGTCTGCATGTCAAAAGTTTTGCTTATCATTTTGTGTCGAAAATTACCTGATGTTCATTCTTAGTCTAGACACATCTTACTGCATTGATTACATGAATAGTGTAGAGACAAAATTCATATCTTAGCGTATATGTTACTGTAAACTTTGCCTGATATATTCCGTAAATTCCTCCGTAATCTACGAAATCTTTTGTTCTATATATATAGATATTCTATGTAATTAGAATATCATCTGGTATCCGAAAATCATTTCATATCGAAAAATCCTTTATTCAATCGTACTAAATGGAACTCGCCACTAGTTCAAGTTCTTCGGAATCTGACAGCTATTCCGACATGGAGTTTAACTCAAGCTCTGAAAGCAGTGTGACCAGAATGGATCAACCAATTAGCCATCATCTATTCTGGATGAATTGAGTATGGGTTCGTAGTCTACTTAGTCATTGGAGATAAGAAGAAGGTAATCCCTTCCATCCACCACATTTTCCTCTTGGCGAAGAACCTGAAGCACTTATCGGCGAACCCATTCGAAACACCATTTTCACACTCATTTCCAGAGTATCTCGCCACGATTATATTCTATCTAAAATTCTAAACCTTATTCATCTACTCGTTCTGACCGACAATCATCCCGGAATAATGGAAGAAGTCAACGAGCTTCGGGCTCGAGTAATCAATTTGGAGAATATGGTGCAAAACTTACCAGCTTCAGCAACATCACCAGCACCAACAGTACCACCAACATCAACACCAGTACCACCAACAACTCAAGTTTCAACATCACATGCCTCAACATCACAATCTATACCTCAGGCATAATCATCGTTCTACATGACGTTCTACATCATCTATCTTCGTTCGACATGACGATTATGTAATCTCAAATGTTTTAGAGATTAAATATTCTTGTTCTAATGGCAAATCAAATGAGTTTAATATCATATTGACTCATTAAATCCATGATTACATCTGTAGAAAATATATATGTATATATGTTTTCATAAAGATTGTAATTAAAAATTCTTTTGTACAAACTGTTAATGGTGAAAATATTTTAACGGGTAGGTAATACCCGAGGAATATTTAAATTTCACATTAATAAGTTACACTGTACATTCTTCGAATCTGATTCAACAGTCAATTACTATCCTACTTACATCCACCGATATACGTATCCGTTCACCACAGAATAACCATTTTCATTCAATTTCATATTTCGATCATGATCTATCAGAATCCAACAAGTGGCATAATGAAGAAAACATTGGACAAAATAAAATTTGTTAGAAACAAACAAATTAACTATGAGAAATTCTGTTAAGAATCTACGCTAACTATTCCTAGCTAATTGTTACTAACTAACTATTCCTAACTCCCTATTACATTTTAATTATCACAATTTATTTATCGCAATTTATTTATCGCAATTTTAATTCTCGCAATTTTATTTATAGTAATTTAATTTCTGTTATTTATTTTACGCACTTTAAATATCGTCGGGACACATATACAATGTTTTGACATATCATATCGACGTCATCTATATATATTATTTGGAATAACCATAGACACTCTATATGCAGTAATGCTCGAGTTAGCTATACAGGGTTGAGGTTGATTCTCAAATAATATATATACTTTAAGTTGTGATCGAGTCTGAGACTTGTATACAATGGGTCACGACACGTATTAATTAATTCGAATATTATATCTTAAACTACATATGAATTATTGAATTACTAACTGTGGACTACTAACTGTGGACTACCAACATTGGACAATTAAAATGAATTAAAATATTGATTATAACATATGAAACTAAACATTTCTTCAAGTTTGCCACTTGATTTCATCTTAAACCTCATTTGTATCTTGACGATTACAATCTACGTTCAAACCTTTCATGATTCTTGAAAACACCTCAATCGAGAGGATGAACCAGCCGCACTTCATCTACGGAAGAAAAGATTGATGCATATAGTTATGCACCTGAAAACACTCGGAACCTGAGTAAACGTTTAACACGTATATGTGCTAGCTCCTTTGGCATTGCTATTACCGAAAATAACATTGCAATTCTTTTTCAGATTAGCCAATTTTGTCACAGCTCCAGCAAATCAACTTCGACTTTCATTCGGATTAGCTTTATTATAACCTTGATATATAAGTTTGCTTTTCGTCATCGTTATCAGGGAACCGTTTATATCCCACCGCATTAACAGTAAACGTACCAACAACTTCATTACTCTTTGACTTAATTCTCTCTGAAAAACCACTATATTCATTGAAACCCTATAATGTAACCATCTACATCTTGTAATGATAACTGCCATACCAATTACCGAGAATCGATAATCAGTATTTTGAATCTCGCAGTGTTTCTACATCAACAGTTATATGTATACATATAACATTTATCTCTTAGAATTATGATCTTCAATTCTGAAATTTTGAAAAGCACCCAGTCTACGAATCAACACTTCAAATTCTGAAAAAGCTGAATGAAGTAGTGTTCGGAACTGAAGCATGAGTTAGTATAATATAATGACACTTGATCAACGTGATTATATTACAGTAAGTCATACTGAGATCCTAATGAAATGTGATGATTCACAGACCATAACGTCATCATGTGCCATGCTACACGACTCTTACATTCTACCTAATCTCCAATCATATCGAGAACATATTTTCTTGATAGTTTTATCTCCTCTTTTGAATCCTGATATTTTAACCAATCAGATCATGCTATTACAATCTCTCTCTTAGAACATAGTCATGTTCATTCGAAACTTCATACCTACGAATTTTGGACCATTATTCGCTTGACTTAAAGTCGGGAAGAGAAAATAAAATGGATGGAACTCCAAGATATAAAGGAAATGAAGATGGTTGATTTATAGTGAAATATCTGACAGAGCAATCGAGGCAGATGATGGCTTTTAATCCCGAAGAATCAGATCTTATTTAGATTTCAAAGATTTCTTTAAAATCCCTTGAATTCCGGAAAATCAACCGTGACTACATCACCGGTTAAGACGAACTTGCATTTACTCATTTCATTCTTTTGTGATAGCTTCACTCGTACTCTTCGAGTAGTCGAATTATCTTATCCATATTACTCAACAGTAATAAAACTCTATTTATCAGCTCATATTCGTCAGGAAAACATTCTTATTGTTAGCCATGATGATCCCACTCAAATTTCGGGACGAAATTTCTTTAACGGGTAGGTACTGTGACGACCCGGAAATTTTTGACTAAATTTAAATCAAACTCTAGATACGATTTAATATTTTTGACATGATAAGCAAAGTCCGTTATGTTGCGTCTCAAAAATTTTGAACTGTTTCATATATTCAATTGACCTTCGACTGTTCTCGATGATTCACGAACAACTATTTGTAAATAGATATATATATATATATATATATATATATATATATATATATATATATATATATATATATATATATATATATATATATATATATATATATAATATATGTTTATATACATGAATGTTAACTGAAAATATATTTATTTGAAAATATATATATATTTAGTTATATAATGAAACCTGATATAAAAATGTATTTATATATACACATAGTATATGGAAAATAAATGATTTTTAGTTTAATTAGTAAACGTCAGTAACACTCGATTGACATCTCGTTAATGTTCATATAGATCTAATACGAGTTCATGAAGATTTAAAATAAAAATTTGAACTGTAAATCGATTACGAAGATTTTAGATTTGACAGAAATATTTTTTACCTTTTTAGTTTAAATTTTAATACTCCGTGCATATTACTTGGAACTACAAATAAATATTAGACGAACCTTTTTGATCAGGTTTCAAACATTTAATAACCAGAATAACTAAATACATTTAATCTAAAAATTGGGGATTTTTTGGAAAAACTTTTATGTATAACTGTTTAGCAAAGAAGCACGATGTACCACTCCGTATTAAAAGGGTGTCGGCATTAAAATCCAAAAGTGTGATGGCTTACTGTTCTTCTTAAACCCACATGTGTTAAATTTATTGTTATTATAATTATTAATATATTATATTAATATAAAACCTATATAGATATATATCCTAAGCAGATACATATATGGAGATACTTGATCAACCTCAACCTTGCGTCTTCTTTCTCTTCTTCAATCCTCCTGCCACCAAACATCACCCATCACCACCAAGAACAACCGTCACCACCCTTCTTTTCTAATCGGACACCACCAACTACAACCCTTGTTAAATGCTATGGTAACCATTTCTGTTTTCTTTTCGATCGCTAACCAAGAACAACCACACTAACCACTTTCACCCATCATTTAACGGCTACTGTTCACAGCTTCATTACAAGCTGTTTCTATTCGTAAACACAACCCAAAACCATCAGAAACTGCTGCTGTTTAAACGAAAATGATTATTGAAGAAGAAACATTACGCTGTAGCTGCTATTGTTATATTACTGTGCTGCCATTCAGCTTCTAGTTCAACCGCCATCCTACAATCTTACACCACCATACGCCACTACCACCGAGAAAACCTCATCATCTTGATCACCATAAAACCCACTTCTTGTTTCGTTCTTATTTCCTGTTTATAATCGAAAACCAAACCACTATCATTAACATCATCATCGAACTTCATCAAATCTGCAACCTTCTGTCGATTATTATTACATGATAACATCACCCACCACCCTGTAACCACCCATAACCTATCACTTACCTTCTTCTTCTTATTCGTGGCCGTTCAACTCAACCAAGACCATTATAACCATTAACTTGCTGCATTTATTTCCTTGATCTCACCGCTGCAACCTACCTTACAACCACCATAAAAACCTACGGTTACTACTGATCTTTTCACTATTTATGTTTTCCATTTATTTTGAAACACCACATCAAACCACCTCATGAACACCAACCATCGAAAAGCTGCTGCAAAACTCATTTTGTTGCTACTATTTAAACTCTGACTTTCTGTTTTAAATCATCTTAAACAACCACCGGAACCTCCATCATCAACCCGTCACCAAACCCACCATGGTTACTGTTTTGATACGGAACAATTGCAGAATACACATGCACACCTAGTCCACTATTACTGTTCTAATTTTCTTCTATCCCTACTTTAAAACATCGTAAACTATTACAAGATCATGATAGTGGAAGACTTGATAATAATAAATAATAATGATGCCGTCATTTTCTCTTTGTCTTGGTTCTTATGGTGGGCCGAGACAAACATGCACCAATTTAATTGATTTATGCATGTTGGGTTTTAAATAAAATTATTTGGTCCGAGATATAATTAATTAGTGGGGTTTATTGAATTGCTAAACGGGCTGTTTCATGGGCTGCTATTGGGCCAGCAGAAAGCTCACCAACTATTATCCTGGCTAGTCGAGGAAGAAGTCTGTCGCTGTAGATTTTTTTTCCAAATAGATGATAACATAAATATGATGATGGAGAGGTTGATATAAATGATGATTTTGATCGATGACATGTAGAAAGATGATCATGATGGTATGATTATGATTAAGATATAGATGATTAGTTTATGATGATTAAGATGATTTCAGTGTTAATATGATAATGATCGAAATAGGGTATGGTATGAAAAAATCGTGATTAAGAAATTGAGATGATGTATATTAGAGGTTAGAGAAATAAATGATGGTGATACATAAAATGATAATGACGAGTGTTGATTATGTTTATGATCATGTTGGTGGTGATTATGAAGACGATGATAATGAATAACGAATTAAATATAATGATACACAAAATAATAAGACGATGTAGCATGATGATGATTATGATTCGTTAATGATAGGTGAAATAACGATAATAATAAATATGGTTATGGTTGTTTTCGGTTTAGCGGGATGTCGCGGGTTCAAATCCGGACTTGGGCATTTTTTTTATGGCTACTTCATTGAGGTAGTTTATCTATTACTCAATATTATTATTATTATTATTATTATTATTATTATTATTATTATTATTATTATTATTATTATTATTATTATTATTATTATTATTATTATTATTTATTATTGTTATTAGATTATTACAAATATTAAAAATATAATTATTAGTATCAATCATACAATTAATAATAATATTATTATTATTATTATTATTATTATTATTATTATTATTATTATTATTATTAGTACACTTATTATTATTATTATCAATTTAATCATTAGTAGTAAAATTATTATTATCATAGTTTTTATTATTATTATTATTATTATTATTAGTAAATCAATATTTTCAAAACTATCATTCTAACAAATAAATATTTTGTACACTAAATATATTTATTACATAAGTATACTAATATTACATGAAATTGTGCTTTAACTAATACAATATTATAACGCTAATTGAATTATATATCAAATAAGTATACTAACATATTATGTAACAACCCGGATTTTTCCGTTAATATATAGAAGATTAATATTTACATAATTAATGTTTCCAACATGTTAAGCAATCAAACTCATTAAGACTTGGTTATTTGAAATGAATTTTATACAAACATTTGGCCACCCCGTCTGTCTGACGATTCACGAACGTCATAATTCGTAATAATTATTTAATGACGTATATAAGAATATAAATATATACTCATGATTGTTAAATGATATTTAAGTATCTCATTACATATATTTACCATTGGTTATATACATAAAATTAGATTACTAACTTAAAGACTTCAAGACTATATACATATATATAACGATTAACGTTGTAATAACTTCTAAATTAAAATGTATGTATATGTATTGTATTAATATGTATTAATACACTTTTGAAGGACTTAAACATATATACTAACATACTTATAATCAACAAAGATAGCTATACTCATAATCTCATTCAATTCCATCAATAATTCTATTCGTATTCATTCGGTATTTACACCCGTATCATACCCAGCTTCCATACTTAAATACTATGAGTATATATGAATATGAAATACCAATTATAGCCTCCTTAGCAGCCCTATGAGTCACAAGACAAGGATAAACATGATGGAGACTTGTGAGATGATGTATATTAGAGGTTAGAGAAATAAATGATGGTGATACATAAAATGATGATGACGAGTGTTGATTATGTTTATGATCACGTTGGTGGTGATTATGAAGATGATGATAACGAATAACGAATTAAATATAATGATACAAAAAATAATAAGACGATGTAGCATGATGATGATTATGATTCGTTAATGATAGGTGAAATAACGATAATAATAAATATGGTTATGGATGTTTTTGGTTTAGCGGGATGTCGCGGGTTCAAATCCGGACTTGGGCATTTTTTTTATGGCTACTTCATTGAGGTAGTTTATCTATTACTCAATATTATTATTATTATTATTATTATTATTATTATTATTATTATTATTATTATTATTATTATTATTATTATTATTATTATTTATTATTGTTATTAGATTATTACAAATATTAAAAATATAATTATTAGTATCAATCATACAATTAATATTATTATTATTATTATTATTATTATTATTATTATTATTATTATTATTATTATTATTATCAATTATCAATTTAATCATTAGTAGTAAAATTATTATTATCATAGTTTTTATTATTATTATTAGTAAATCAATATTTTCAAAACTATCATTCTAACAAATAAATATTTTGTACACTAAATATATTTATTACATAAGTATACTAATATTACATGAAATTATGTTTTAACTAATACAATATTATAACGCTAATTGAATTATATATCAAATAAGTATAATAACATATTATGTAACGACCCGAATTTTTCCGTTAATATATAGAAGATTAATATTTACATAATTAATGTTTCTAACATGTTAAGCAATCAAACTCATTAAGACTTGGTAATTTGAAATGAATTTTATACAAACATTTGGCCACCCCGTCTGTCTGACGATTCACGAACGTCATAATTCGTAATAATTATTTAATGACGTATATATGAATATAAATATATACTCATGATTGTTAAATGATATTTAAGTATCTCATTACATATATTAACAATTGGTTATATACATAAAATGAGATTACTAACTTAAAGACTTCATGACTATATACTTATATATAACGATTAACGTTGTAATAACTTCTAAATTAAAAAGTATGTATATGTATTGTATTAATATGTATTAATACACTTTTGAAGGACTTAAACATATATACTAACATACTTATAATCAACAAAGATAGCTATACTTATAATCTCATTCAATTCCATCAAGAATTCTATTCGTATTCATTCGGTATTTACACCCGTATCATACCCAGCTTCCATACTTAAATACTATGAGTATATACCAATGTGAAATACCAATTATAGCCTCCTTAGCAGCCCTATGAGTCACAAGACAAGGATAAACATGATGGAGACTTGTGAGATGATGTATATTAGAGGCTAGAGAAATAAATGATGGTGATACATAAAATGATGATGACGAGTGTTGATTATGTTTATGATCACGTTGGTGGTGATTATGAAGATGATGATAACGAATAACGAATTAAATATAATGATATAAAAAATAATAAGACGATGTAGCATGATGATGATTATGATTCGTTAATGATAGGTGAAATAACGATAATAATAAATATGGTTATGGATGTTTTTGGTTTAGCGGGATGTCGCGGGTTCAAATCCGGACTTGGGCATTTTTTTTATGGCTACTTCATTGAGGTAGTTTATCTATTACTCAATATTATTATTATTATTATTATTATTATTATTATTATTATTATTATTATTATTATTATTATTATTATTATTATTATTATTATTATTATTATTATTATTATTATTTTTTATTATTGTTATTAGATTATTACAAATATTAAAAATATAATTATTAGTATCAATCATACAATTAATAATAATAATAATATTATTATTATTATTATTATTATTATTATTATCAATTATCAATTTAATCATTAGTAGTAAAATTATTATTATCATAGTTTTTATTATTATTATTAGTAAATCAATATTTTCAAAACTATCATTCTAACAAATAAATATTTTGTACACTAAATATATTTATTACATAAGTATACTAATATTACATGAAATTATGTTTTAACTAATACAATATTATAACGCTAATTGAATTATATATCAAATAAGTATAATAACGTATTATGTAACGACCCGAATTTTTCCGTTAATATATAGAAGATTAATATTTACATAATTAATGTTTCTAACATATTAAGTAATCAAACTCATTAAGACTTGGTAATTTGAAATGAATTTTATACAAACATTTGGCCACCCCGTCTGTCTGACGATTCACGAACGTCATAATTCGTAATAATTATTTAATGACGTATATATGAATATAAATATATACTCATGATTGTTAAATGATATTTAAGTATCTCATTACATATATTAACAATTGGTTATATACATAAAATGAGATTACTAACTTAAAGACTTCAAGACTATATACATATATATAACGATTAACGTTGTAATAACTTCTAAATTAAAAAGTATGTATATGTATTGTATTAATATGTATTAATACACTTTTGAAGGACTTAAACATATATACTAACATACTTATAATCAACAAAGATAGCTATACTCATAATCTCATTCAATTCCTTCAAGAATTCTATTCGTATTCATTCGGTATTTACACCCGTATCATACCCAGCTTCCATACTTAAATACTATAAGTATATACCAATGTGAAATACCAATTATAGCCTCCTTAGCAGCCCTATGAGTCACAAGACAAGGATAAACATGATGGAGACTTGTGAGATGATGTATATTAGAGGTTAGAGAAATAAATGATGGTGATACATAAAGTGATGATGACGAGTGTTGATTATGTTTATGATCACGTTGGTGGTGATTATGAAGATGATGATAACGAATAACGAATTAAATATAATGATACACAAAATAATAAGACGATGTAGCATGATGATGATTATGATTCGTTAATGATAGGTGAAATAACGATAATAATAAATATGGTTATGGATGTTTTCGGTTTAGCCCGATGTCGTGGGTTCAAATCCGGACTTGGGCATTTTTTTTTATGGCTACTTCATTTGAGGTAGTTTATCTATTACTCAATATTATTATTATTATTATTATTATTATTATTATTATTATTATTATTATTATTATTATTATTATTAGATTATTACAAATATTAAAAATATAATTATTAGTATCAATCATACAATTAATATTATTATTATTATTATTATTATTATTATTATTATTATTATTATTATTATTATTATTATTATTATTATTAGTACTCTTATTATTATTATTATTATCAATTTAATCATTAGTAGTAAAATTATTATTATCATAGTTTTTATTATTCATATTATTAGTAAATCAATATTTTTAAAACTATCATTCTAACATATAAATATTTTGTACACTAAATATATTTAATACATAAGTATGCTAATATTACATGAAATTATGTTTTAACTAATACAATATTATAACGCTAATTGTATTATATATCAAATAAGTATAATAACATATTATGTAACGACCCGGATTTTTCCGTTAATATATAGAAGATTAATATTTACATAATTAATATTTTCAACATGTTAAGCAATTAAACTCATTAAGACTTGGTTATTTGAAATAAATTTTATACAAACATTTGGCCACCCCGTCTGTCTGACGATTCACGAACGTCATAATTCGTAATAATTATTTAATGATGTATATATGAATATAAATATATACTCATGATTGTTAAATGATATTTAAGTATCTCATTACATATATTAACAATTGGTTATATACATAAAATGAGATTACTAACTTAAAGACTTCAAGACTATATACATATATATAACGATTAACGTTGTAATAACTTCTAAATTAAAATGTATGTATATGTATTGTATTAATATGTATTAATACACTTTTGAAGGACTTAAACATATATACTAACATACTTATAATCAACAAAGATAGCTATACTCATAATCTCATTCAATTCCATCAAGAATTCTATTCGTATTCATTCGATATTTACACCCGTATCATACCCAGCTTCCATACTTAAATACTATGAGTATATACCAATATGAAATACCAATTATAGCCTCCTTAGCAGCCCTATGAGTCACAAGACAAGGATAAACATGATGGAGACTTGTGGGAACCAACATCTAACTTCTAGTTTGCATTATTATGCTATATTCCAAATTTTGATAAAGTCTCTTAACCATATACATGAACCACGAATTTTAACACTCTTTTTACTCATTTATATTAGCTATTTAACTTACCTTCACTCTCATAATACTCACACACAAGAACTCCAAGTATTCTCTCCATTTCTTACTCTTTAACCACTCTTTAAACACACATACTTCAAGTACTAGAAAATCTTCATTCACTTTGATCATAAACTAGCTTCATGAACACTTTGTTAACTCATCTACTCCTCTTTATCAAGGTAAGAATCATATATAAGCTTTGGTTCAATTCATATACTTATAACTATCTTAATTCAAGATAGAAATCTTATTCGAACTTTTGTTCATTCTATGATTCTACTCCAAGGATTACAAGCCATCAAGGATATCTTTGATCACAAGATTATCATCTTATTTTATCAGCAACTTTGTTCATTTAATTTGAGGTAGTCACCTTATTCATAATCTTTTTCGATTCATATCCATATAGCTATCTTATTATGAGTTTATAACTTACAACAACAAGAACATAGTTTAGATTAATTCTAAACTTGTTCACAAACAAACTTAATTCTTCTAACTTGACTTTTAAAATACTTCAACACATGTATTATGACAGTATGTCAAGCTAACATAAGGATATAAAACTTGTAAACACGAAGAACACCTTAAAACTGAACATACGCCGTCATAGATCATCGGGGGCTGTTTTGGGTTTGATTTTAAAAACCTATCTTAAACTTTGAATTAAAAGATTTCTTTTGGTGAAAATCTTATTTTATATGGATATGAAATATATCCAAAATCCATGGTTAAACTCTAATTGGAAGTATGTTTTTCAAAAGAGTCATCAAGATGTCGTTCTTACGACGGATATGACTATCTTCTTGTATTTGACACCTAAGCTGTATTTTTGACTATAAACATATAATTTTTATGTTTAGATTAATAAATAATGGTTTGATACAAAACTATGGCAAGTTGAATCACTCAAAACGGATTTGTAACGAAGAAATTATGGGTAAAACAAAATTGGATATTTTTGTTTGTTTTTAGCTACGGTTTTGATTAATAAAAACGGATGCTAACCTTATCCTAGCTAACTTACCTTGTATCCTACAAGTATTTATACATGTCTTGTTCCCAAACTTATGGAAATACAATTTATAATAGTCGTGATTAAGTTCTACGACAATATATTATAGTCTTAATAAAGATCGTAAGGCACCATATATATTTGACTTGATCACCGTGGATTCGTATACAAAGTTTTGACATATCATTTTGATTTCTTCTATATATATTATTGGAATAAACTGTAAGACACCATTGGCAGTAATCTCGAGTTAGCTGTGGGTCGAAGTGGATTCCAACATAATATTTATACTTTGAGTTGTGATCGAACCTGAGACATGTATACAATGGGTCGCAGATTGCTTCAGAAAATATACATATTATGTGTCTTATTATATTAAGACAATATATTATAGTGTTAGTAAATTCTAACACAATATACGCATTTATATTTATATATATATTTATACTGTTGGACTATCGAACTATTGGACTACGAACATTGGACTACTAACAATGGACAATTAAAATTATCACAAGTATCATAAGTATGGAATATTAATTATATATATATCTTGAAACAAGAATATTATTATTAGGTTCGTGAATTTGTCAAAGGCCAAGTCTTATTACCATCTATTCGGAAATCATCACAAGTGAGTTATAGTCCCATTTTTACTATCTAAATTATTTTGGGATGAGAATACATGCAAATTTATAAATATTTTACAAAATAAGCACAAGTTCATGAAACTACATTCTACGATTATTTTTTTATACCGGATATCTGTACTTATTATTATTATTATGCTTGGTAACCTAAGAATTAGTGAAAAACACTAATTGACGCGAATCCTAAAGGTAGATCTACGGGCACCAACCACCCCCATTTTCGAATAGTGGAAATGCTTTAGTACTTCGAAGGGTTCTTGTCATACATTTGAATAGTAGAATGTATGATGCCAGATATCTTAAGCGCTCTATGTTAAGGTCGGTTACCAGGCGACTCATCGTATGAATGATTTTTGCAGTTGTAATGATCCTGCGCATTTAATTAAATGAAATCTTGTGGCTTATTAAATATTATGATTATTATATAGAAACTAAACCTATGACTCACCAACAATTTTGTTGACTTTTTAAGCATGTTTATTCTCAGGTGATTATTAGAAAGCTTCCGCTATTGCATGTTTACTCAACGTCAAGATTTGGGGTCATCATGCTTTTCTAAATAAATAAACTTGCATTCGGGAATTGTATTTGTAATATATTGTTGACAAGTATGTAATGGTGTGTATAAAATACATGTATTTTGAGGAGATTGTCTTTGATCGACAATCAAAACTTATGCTTTTAAACCTTTATTCAATAATAAAGGTTATGGTTATTTTAAAATGAATGCAAGCTTTGAAAACGTCTCATATAGAGGTCAAAACCTCGCAAAGAAATCAATTAATATGAAACGTTTATAATTAATATGAACGGGGCATTTCAGTTGGTATCCGAGCATTGGTCTTAAAGAATCGAAAAATTTTTCATTAGTGTGTCTAACTGATTTTTGATGCATTAGTGAGTCTGGACTTCGAACGTAATTGTTTTAAAAATGATTGCTTAATATGATTGTTGGAAACATAAGATTATTAACATATAAATATTATAAGATATTGTTGGAGTATGATACCAAAACAAAGCGAGCGGAAGCATTTTAAAATTTTACAAAATCATACTCTTCCAAGGACCCATGTACAAAACTTTTAGCAAACAAAATATAAATAAACGAACAAGAATAAGTTAGATTACAACCTTTGTTGAGAATCCTAGCTTGGAGAGAACCCAAATGAGAGCTCCTCTATCCGGTAGACACTCAAAGTTCCAATCTTATTTTGATATACACCTTCTAATTCACCAAAACCCTTTCTCTCCTTTTGTTTTAAAGACCACCGAAAGAAAAAAAAACTTGCAAAGTCTTTCAATTTTTTTTTTCAAGTACTATTCTTCCCTTTTGTTTATTTTCAACCACCGATTGTTTTAAAGAGAGAATTTAAAGGAAGAAAATGTGAACCCTTTTTTTGAGTTAGTCAAAAGATGCAGAGGGTGGGATTCCTTTTTGAGAATGCATGTATCGGTTAAAAAGAACACAAGCATGCTGTTTTTTTTTTTTTTTTTTTTTTTGTCTTTTCAAGTTGAGGTAGCATGCTTATTCTTTTCAAGGTGAGGTAGCATGCTTATTAATTAATTATAAATTAATTAATCTCAAAATTGTATTTATTTATTAAACCAATAACAATTGATTAATAAATTAATTCCCGATTAGAAGGTGTATCAAACAATTTACGATTGGCCTTTGTGTGTGACCGAATAGGATAAATGGACTTTATATTATTTAATGTCATGGGCATACCTTCGGAATATATGTATCACGGTTGAACCGTAACCAACCCGAGAATATATTTCCAACAGACTCCCACTTGCACTGACATTAATAATATTGGTTATTCTTAAAAGACATACCATGTGTAACGACTAGTCCGCTAAGTTACACTCCTATATTTTGATTTATATCAATCATCCTTTTGTTCTAGATATCTATATGAACGTGTGACATGGTTAAGTGTCAATCATCATCGTTCAAGATTATGTTTCCTGATAGAGATTTGTGGTGATCAAATAGACTGCAATTGCATTAATTCAGTCGTAGCATGGCCATGCATTTAATTCAGCATAAATCAACGAGGGGCCCAGAGATATCGCTTCAACTTGCTAAGAGAAGAAGGAACAAATTGCTTCAACTGTATAAACATCCATCACATTCCATGATATACCCAATCTGTTCCCTTATAACTGGCATTTACACACAGCGTTAGAAACAGGTCAAAGTGCAATACAGTTTGTGTCAGGATTCCTCATACATATCCACTCTAGGATAAATGATGTTGCCATCTTAGAGCTTACTTGTTACTTAAAACCATGAAGTAGCGTCTAAGCGTGGTCATTCCAAAACCTTGAATTAACTATCAAGTTTCTCATGAATGTAGTTTCATATAAGCCTATATTACTACACTTCATAACAGCCTTAATTCAATTCTCTCTTCCGTAGAGAATGACCGACTGTGGAGGTTTATGAAATAATATTCATTGGAAGTTAAAACATGCAAAATGAAACATGACAATATACAATGAAATGATCACATCGTGCGTATAATATAATCTCAATATATTAATCATCAGATCAATTGCAACATATATTATTGCCGAATATTTAAAGTTTTAAACTTAACATAATAAATACAATCAAACTTTATCATCAATGACACGAATGCCAATAGACATGCTATGAGCATCATGCTTAGTCTGTGGCAAAGGCTTGGTGAAAGGATCAGCCAAGTTCTTAGTCGTGTCTACTCTACTTAATAATATGTCATTATCTGCTACAAGTTGACGGATGTAATGGTACTTTCTGAGTATGTGCCATGTGCGCTTTTGTGATTTCGGTTCTTGAGCCAAAACAACCGCACTCACATTGTCACAGAAAATCTCAACAGGATCATGGATTGTAGGAACCACACCTAGATCACGATGAATTTCTTTATCCACATGGCCTCTTTAGCAGCTTCATTTACCGCTATATACTTGGCTTCTGTCGTAGAATCAGCAATAGTACTTTGCTTGGAGCTTCTCCAAGTGACGGCTCCACCGTTCAACATAAACGCAAATCCTGATTGTGAAGAGCAATCATCTCTATCTGATTGGAAACTAGCATCTGAGTATCCTTTGACGCTCAGCTCGTCATTCCCACCATAGACCAAGAACATCTCTTTAGTTCTCCTAAGATACTTTAGAATGTTCTTGACTGCTATCCAATGAGCTTCACCAGGGTTGGCCTGATAACGACTAGTCATGCTTAATGCATACGATACATCAGGCCTAGTGCATATCATGGCATACATGATCGATCCTATAGCTGAAGCATATGGAGTCCGACTCATGGTAGCTGACTCCAAGTCAGAATTAGGACATTGAGACTTGCTCAATATCATTCCAGGGTTCATAGGAACACACCCTTTCTTGGAGTTGTGCATACCGAATTTCTTTAGTATCTTATCCACATATGCACTTTGGCTTAACCCAATCAATCTCCTTGACCTATCTCGATAGATCTTAATTCCCAAAATATATGATGCATCTTCCAAATCTTTCATGGAGAAACATTTCCCTAGCCAAGCTTTGACATCTTTCAATGTCGGGATATTGTTTCTCATGAGTAATATGTCATCGACATATAGTACAAGGAAGACTACAACACTCCCACTAGACCTAACATAGACACATGGCCCATCTTCGCTTCTGATAAAACCAAATTCTTTGATTTTCTCATTAAAGCAAAGATTCCAGCTACGAGAAGCTTGTTTAAGTCCATAAATGGACTTTTGAAGCTTGCACACACTTTTAGGATACTTAGGATGTACAAAACCCTCAGGCTGTGTCATAAACACATCCTCTGTTAGCTTACCATGAAGGAAAGCTGTTTTTACATCCATTTGCCATATTTCATAGTCATAAAATGCAGCTATGGCAAGAAGTATTCTAATGGATTTCAACATAGCCACTAGTGAAAAAGTTTCATCGTAGTCTACAGCATGTTGTTGCGTGTAACCCTTAGCCACCAGTCTGGCTTTAAATGTGTGTACATTTCCATTCATGTCAGTCTTCTTCTTGAAGACCCACTTACATCCAATGGTTTTAATTCCTGGTGTATGATCAATCAAGGTCCAGACTTGATTATCATGCATGGATTGAATCTCATTGTCCATAGCCTCCTTCCATTTGGCAGACTCGGGGCCTGTCATCGCTTCCTGATAGGTAATAGGTTCATCAGAATCTATATTTTTGTCATCACCCTCAAATATGTTTAAACTATATTTCTTTGGTGTATGACGTACTCTATCAGATCTACGTATGGGTGGTGGCTGTAGGTCAGTTTCTCTCTCAATAGCAGGCTCATCGACCTCTTGAGGAGAATCGGTTCCAATATCAGTTTCCTTGTTGGTTGATTCTTGAATTTCTTCAAGGTCAATTTTGCTCCCACTGGTTTCTTTTGATATGAGATCCTTTTCAAGGAAAACTCCCCTTCGAGACACAAAGACTCTGTTCTCATTAGGGTTGTAAAACAAATATCCAAAAGAATCAGTCGGGTAACCAACAAATAAACACTTTTTCGATCTGGGTTCAAGTTTATCTTGAGCTTCACGACGAACGTAAGCCTCACAACCCTAGATTCTAAGATACGAGAGAGACACGGTTTTACCATGCCATATCTCATATAAATAAGTGTTATTAGAGTTAAGTTAGAAAGATTAGATTAGTTCTTCAAAATAGTTTAGAATCAACTAAACTATGTTCTAGTTTATAAACTCTTATATAGATAGCTATAAACATAGGAATTGAACAAGAGTTGAAGTAGAGTTTTTACCTCAAGTTTAGAATGTAAAGTTGCTGGAAAGAAGTAGTAGAACAAAACTTGAGAGAGTTCTTGCAAGTGTGTGTGAGAATTGGAAGTAAAATTTGGAAAATGAGTTAGAAATTATGCTTATTTATAGGCTTGAAAATTTGATTTTTAGTGAAAATATCTAAGATAAGTTAAAATGTAATATGGCATGGATGACATATTAAATTGATTAGGTCATGGATGGCATATTACACAAATAATTGAAGATTTCTATTAGTATATACCAATAGTAAATACTTCTAGAAGCTGTGTATAATACGAGTAAAAATGCCGTATGAATGCGAGTAGAATTCTTGAGGAAATTGAACAAAAATACGAGTATAGCTATCCTTTATATGTATTGGTATATTATAAAGTGTATTTAATACTTGTAAGGATGAATTTATACTCGTAATACATTATATGTAAATACATTTTAACATAAGTTAATTACGTCGTTTAAATAGTAACATATATATTATTCAAAAACTCTTTAAATTAGTAGTATGAAAATATATATAATATTTTTTTAATATACTTAATGAGATATTTAATTATCATAATTTCAAGTTAAATCTATATATATATATATATATATATATATATATATATATATATATATATATATATATATATATATATATATATATATATGCACATATATATATAATTAATACAAGTTTTGACGTTCGTGAATCGTAAGAATAAAAGGGTGACTAAAAGCTTGTGTAAAACTCTTTCTGGAGGTTCAAGACTTATTAAAATTCATTGCTTATCAAGTTGGAATTATTAAATCATGTAAATAGTATAATCAAGTAGTCGGAAAAATCCGGGTCGTTACACAAAAGCTTAGTGGATAACTGTTAGTTTACTAAACACTAACATGCACAACGTCCTACATTCACTTAGCCCCATCCCACGGTCATGTTTGACTTAAGTCAGGGTTTAGGAATAATTACGCGTACGTACTTGCTGCTAAACCACGCTCTGATACCAACTTGTAACACCCTGATTTTTTTATCACAGCGGAAGTATGTACATAATTACCAAAATAACCTTAGTTAATGTTTACAAACCATAGTTAAGAAATCAGCTTAGTTAACAATCATTACACATTTCCAACACGATGCTATTACATAGAAACCGTCTAAAACATAAAAACATCAGAGTTCATCTCATAGTCAAACATATCTCCATCCCGTTCGCTACACCCATCTCACCAGCAGTACCTAAACCTGCAAGGGGTGAAAATTTGGGGGAATTAGCACAACTGCTAAGTGAATGGATACTATCTAACAGACCAAGCATAAGCAACTGAACATGCAAGGGTCACAAGTATGCTAACGTCCTGAACTAGCATATAACAATAATTGACAATATGAGGATCGACGGCTTGTACGAGCACATGACTTAGCTGATCAGGCTACAGTTGTAACGACCCGGATTTTTTCGATCGTTTTATACATATGAGATTAATATTTACAAAAGTTAAACATTACCAACATGATAAGCAATCCAAATTGTTGAGTCTTGTGTTTTTGAAAAGTGTTTTACACAACGTTTGACCGTCCAATTTGATCGATGATATCACGAACTATATAACATGTGATAATTATACGATTGTGTACATATACGTATTTATACATATTTAACATGATCTAAGGATAGTTTAACATATCATTATGTACTAATAACAATGAGTTATAAGTATACTTTGAGACTACTAACTTAAGTTTTCAAAACGGTAACTATACGTAACGTTCTTTGACATATATACCTATAATCTATAATGCTTATACAAGTATCGTATAAATACGTATTTAATCACTTTTAAAGGGCTTAAATACATAAAACAATAAAAGTATATTCACAAAAGATAGTTATATTTGAATTCTCGTTTCGTTTCCTCAAGATTTCTACACGTATACCTAGGGTATATGTACCCATATTATACGCAGCTTCTAGATGTATTTACTATTGATAAATACCAATTATTAGAACTCAATTATCTGCTCTTAGCATCCTTTGTTAGTCAACAACATGTGGGATCAAGTAGGAAGACTTATGAGCTAAAAATTAAAACTTAAAATCTATATATATACATACATATACACGTTAACATATACATACATATACTTCCATATCAACTTTATTTCAAGATAAAGGATCTTCTAAACTCTCTCATCTTCAACCTTCAAGTGTTCTTCAAGGTCTTCATAAGTTTCTAGCTTCATAATCAAGGTAAAACTATGTTTAAACTTTGATTCAATTTATGTAAGTTAATTATCGTAAATCAAGATATAAACTTACATACAACTTTTGTTTCTTTCATGATTTCACTTCTTAATCTTTCAAGTCATCAAGAAGAAGTTCTTATCTTGTTTATTCAATAACTCTCTTCATCATACTTGAGGTATAACCTTTGTTCATCATCTTGTTCAATTATAACTATCTTATTAAGAATATACAAATTATAACAACAAGAACATAGTTTGAATGATTTCAAACTTGTTTGCAAACTAAATAGATCCTTCTAACTTGACTTTTAAAACACTTCAAGACCTGTAATATATCATAATGATATGCTAACTTAACAAGATACAACTTGATTTTACAAAGAACACCTTAAAACTGAATCTACATCGTTGGAGTGGAACCGGGGGCTGTTTTGGGTTGGATAATTAAAAACCATCTTAAACTTTGAATTGGAAGTTTATATTCTGGAAAAATAATATTTCTTATGAATATGTTAATATATAAAAATCTCATGGTGTAACTCAAAGTGTAAGTATTTTTGTAAAAATGATCATCTAGATGTTGTTTTTACGACGGAAATGATCACTTTCATAAGATTCACCAAAGTTTGACCTATAACCTATGATTTCGAATGTAAACCAAGATATTTACAGTTCATATTCATAAATAATGGCTCGATCCAAGGAAGTTTCAAGTTGAATCAACAAAAATGGAGTTGTATTGAAGAAACTACGACTAAAACAAAATCGGGTATCCGAAGCTAGTTTAGCTACTAAAATATTTTGACTAAAACCAAATTAATCATATCTTGGCTAATTAACATGATATTTTATATATATTTACTCATGATTTGATTTTACATATTTCAGGACCACCCGTAAACAATACGAGAAGATTAATTATAAGACCTCATGATTGTACGCAACACGTCATTTGACAACACGGTACTTTATGTACGCAACACGTCATTTGACAACACGGTACCATGGGTCGAGATTAATTCCGATCAATATGAATACGATGGGATCTTTATTTATTTTATTGAGTAACTAATTGTGGACCACTAACATTGGACTGCTAACTACGGACTAATAGATATTAAAAGTATTATAAGTATATATATGTAACGATTATTTGAAAAGAAAATATGTTGATATATTATATATATGGTTAGGTTCGTGATATCTATCGGGCCTGACAACCCCAACCGGACTGGACGACCAGTATTCAACGGTTGCACAGTACTTCGTTTCGGTGACTACACTTGGTACGGTGTAGTGAGATTTCATAATAAAGGGAATATGCGACGTTGATTAAATGTTAAGTATGGTTATCAAGTGCTCAACCACTTAGAATATTTTTATTAAAACGTTTACGTATATTAAATCTTGTGGTCTATATTTATAACGCTGCTAGCATTAAACCTATATCTCACCAACTTTATGTTGACGTTTTAAGCATGTTTATTCTCAGGTGATAATTAAAAGCTTCCGCTGCATTATGCCGAATTTAAGCAGGATTTGGAGTATGCATATTTGTGTCAAAAATAAAACTGCATATCGGAAGATTTGTAATGTGAAATATGTTGGAAATCGTATTGTTATTATCAAATGTAAAGTTTGTAAAACTAAGATTATCGCTAAACGGTAATCATTATTATGCTGTTTGAACCTTTGATTATAATAAAGGTTATGGTTTGTATTATAAAAACGAATGCAGATTTTGAAAAATGTCACATATAGAGGTCAATACCTCGCAATGACACCAATAAGTACATGACGTTTATAATCGATATGAACGGGATACTACAGGTGGTATCAGAGCGTTGGTCTTAGAGAACCAGAAAATTTGCATTAGTGTGTCTTATCGAGTTTGTTAGGATGCATTAGTGAGTCTGGACTTTGACCGTGTCTAATTTCGAAAACTATTGCTTATCCTTGTTGGTTAAAAATTAATATGTAAATATTATGTGGTACTAATGTGCTAGTTGTTGTGTGATAGATGTCTGGCTTAGAACTTGTTATCACATTCAGCGACTCCGAACCAGAATCCTCAGATAGTGTTCCAGTCATTAACCTATCCGATGATGAAAACAACACCTTTGGGGAAGACTCACAATTTCCGGATGAATCAATTGTAGGGGAACCGGAAAGTGATCCTGAGGAGGAAGAAATACAGGAAATTACGAAAGACAAGTTCGAACGAGGAAAGAAACGAAAGGCTACTGAATTAGAAAATCCAAATCCTGAGTTTAGTGAGGATGTTGTGGCACCAACTCCACCAGAAACTACCACCCCTATTCCCGCTATTCCTATTAGTTCTATCTCGACATCCATTTCTTCGGTCCCTCAGCCAAAATGCAGGGAGACAGCCAGGATAAGCGTTAAGCAATTTTTTTGAAAACAAACGTTTTGGGTTAAATGATGCGCTGTTATTTTAAACCATGGGATTATATAACGTTTTGTATAATATTACTAGTGTGGTTTGCTTAATATTTGATGTAAGATAAGCATATGTAAAATAGTGAAGTGTGAAATGCAATAATTTTCCATGGTGGAGTATTATTTGGATGGTAGTAATTAATTTCTGTACTAAGCTATTAAGTATGAACTTTAACGGGTCGGTACTACCCTAGATATAATTATAAAACGTTAATAGGAAGAAAAGGCTTTTATAATAATAACTGGTTCATATTATTAATAAGCTACGATGTACTGTAAATACACACTACATCTATAATATTCTATGTGTATAATTATTTTTTTTCATTCTTAATGAAGAATATGGCGTGATTGAACCAAATGACGGAACAAGAAATCAAGGAACTCATCAATCAGCGAGTGAACGACAGAATATTATGGGTCGAGGCTGCAAGAGGTGCTGCAGTTAACCCAAATCCTCATGTGGGATGCACCTACAAAACTTTTCAAGGTTGCAAGCCCTCATCATTCAGTGGAACAGAAGGACCGATCGGTTTAACCTGGTGGATCGAAAAGAATGAGTCTGTGTTTAAAATTAGTGGTTGTATTCAGAAGGACATGACTAAGTATGCATCGTTCACCTTACAGGATAGTGCACTCACGTGGTGAAAAAAATATGTGAAGGCCGTAGGAGGAGATGTAGCTTATAATACTCCATGGGAAGAATTCAAAACAATGCTAATCAACGAGTATTGTTCAAGGAACGAGGTTAGGAAGTTGGAAGCTGAATTACGAAGCCTGAAAGTTGTTGGTACTGAACTCACGAACTACAACCAGCGATTCATGGAATTAGCTTTGCTATGTCCCGAACTGGTACCAACCTAAGAACGGAAGATAGAACTGTACAAAGATGGTTTGCCTAAAAATGTCAAGGCAAATGTTATAGCATCGAAACCCAAGACTATTCATGAAGCCATCACCATGGCAAACGAGTTGATGGACCAGATTATTCTGGATAAGAACACTGATGTCAAGACATCGGAAAACAAAAGAAAGTGGGAAGGTAATCATCAACAATCCAACAAGAAACAAGAAACCACGCAAGGTGCGGGTAGTGGTTCAAGCTCCGGATACAAAGGACGAAATCCTTTATGTAACAGATGCCACAAACATCACTCTGGTTATTGTAATGTGGTGTGCAACAATTGTAATCGAAGGGGTCATCTTACTGAAGATTGTAGGGTTCCCGTTACAAATAAAAATGGCACCAAGACTCCTGCCACCAATGCAAATAGAACTGCCTTGGCCACTGTTACTTGTTATGGGTGTGGGAAACAGGGTCATTATAAGAGCCAGTGCCCGAATCCATAGAAGAATAACGGATCTGCACGTGGAAGAGCATTTATTATTAATGCTAGGGAGGCATATGAAGACCCGAAGCTTGTTACGGGTATGTTTACCATTAATAACTTATCAGCACCTATTATATTTGATACTGGTGCCGATAGAAGTTATATGTGTAGAGACTTTTATGCTAAATTGAATTGTTCATCATTACTTCTAGATGCTAAGTACGTGATTGAGTTAGCTAATGGTAAACTAATTAAAGTCGATAAAATTTGCCGTGGTTGTAAAATAAATTTAGCCGGAGAAACGTTTAAAATTGATTTGATACCCGTAGAATTAGGAAGTTTTGATGTAATAGTCGGCATGGACTGGATGTCCAAAATAGGAGCTGAAGTTGTGTGTGCCAAGAAGGCAATTCGTATTCCTCGTAAGGATAAAACGTCAGTAATGATTTATGGAGAGAAGGGTAACTCAAAGTTAAAACTCATTAACTGTTTGAAAGCCCAAAAGTGCTTGAAGAAAGGGTGCTATGCTATCCTAGCACATGTTAATAAAGTTGAAACGAAAGAAAAAGAGAAGTGCATCAATGACGTGCCTGTGGCAAGAGATTTTCCTGAAGTCTTTCCGGAAGAGTTGCCGGGATTACCTCCATTTAGATCTGTAGAATTTCAAATAGATCTAGTACCAGGAGCTGCACCAGTGGCTCGTGCTCCATACAGACTTGCACCATCTGAGATGAAAGAGTTACAAAGCTAGTTACAAGAATTACTGGACCGTGGTTTCATTTGACCGAGCACTTCACCGTGGGGAGCTCCGATTTTATTCGTCAAGAAGAAAGATGGATCCTTCCGAATGTGTATAGATTACCGTGAATTAAATAAGTTAACTATTAAGAATCGGTATCCACTACCGAGAATTGACGACTTATTTGATCAACTGCAAGGATCATGTGTTTACTCGAAAATCGACCTAAGATCGGGCTATCATCAACTACGTGTCAAAGAAAAAGATATTCCGAAAACTGCGTTCCAGACACGCTACGGTCATTATGAATTTTTAGTCATGCCATTTGGATTGACGAATGCGCCAGCTGTATTCATGGACCTCATGAATCGAGTTTGTAGTCCGTATCTAGATAAGTTTGTTATCGTTTTCATTGACGATATTCTTATCTATTCCAAAAATGATCAAGAGCATGAGCAGCATTTAAGGTTGGTATTAGAATTGTTAAGAAAAGAACAGTTATACGCCAAATTTTCTAAGTGTGCATTTTGGTTGAAAGAAGTGCAATTTCTTGGCCACGTTGTTAGTAGCAAAGGAATTCAGGTTGATCCAGCTAAAATTGAGGCCATTGAAAAATGGGAGACTCCTAAGACACCAACACAAATACGTCAATTTTTGGGCTTAGCCGGTTATTATAGAAGGTTTATTCAAGATTTTTCCCGAATAGCTAAACCATTGACAGCGTTAACGCAAAAAGGGAAGAAGTACGAATGGACCTCTGAGCAGGAGAGTGCATTTCAATTACTGAAGAAGAAGTTGACTACGGTGCCTATTTTATCGTTACTTGAAGGGAACGATGATTTTGAGATATATTGTGACGCTTTGCGACAAGGTTTTGGTTGCGTCCTTATGCAACGAAAGAAAGTTATTGCGTACGCATCCCAACAATAGAAGATTCACGAGCGAAATTATACGACGCATGATCTAGAACTGGGAGCAGTAGCGTTTGCATTGAAGATATGGAGAAATTACTTATATGGGGTTAAATGCACTGTGTTTACCGATCATAAAAGCCTTCAACATATTTTCGATCAAAAACAGCTGAACATGAGGCAACATAGGTGGGTTGAGCTGATAAATGACTATGATTGTGAGATTCGCTATCATCCCTGGAAAGCATATGTAGTGGCCGACGCTCTAAGCAGAAAGGAACGAGAGCCAATTCGAGTACGAGCGATGAACATAAAAATTAGCATGAATCTCAACTCACAAATCAAAGAGGCTCAACGAGAAGCTCTTACTAAAGAAAACATAGGAAATGAAATAATGAAGAAGTATGAGAAGCAACTCATTATGCGGGAAGACGGAATTCGATATTTTGCAAAACGTATTTGGGTACCAAAGTTGGGTAGATTAAGGAAGTTGATATTGAACGAGGCACATAAGACAAGATACTCGATACATCCTGGAGTTGGAAAGATGTATCAAGATCTTAAGACGCATTATTGGTGGCCTAATTTAAAGGCAGACGTTGCAACATATGTCGGAGAAGGTTTAACTTGTTCCAAAGTCAAAGCAGAACACCAGAAGCCATCAGGGTTACTTCAACAACCAGAAATCCTAGAATGGAAATGGGATGGTATTACCATGGATTTTATCACGAAGTTACCCAAGACTGCATGGGGATATGACACCATTTGGGTAATAGTTGATCGTCTCACCAAATCTGCACATTTCTTACCTATAAAGGAAACGGATAGAATAGAGAAACTATTACGATTATACATAAAGGAAATTGTTTCAAGGCATGGAATACCTATTTCCATTATATCCGATCGTGATAGTAGATTTACATCAAAGTTCTGGCAATCACTACAGGAGGCTTTGGGAACTCATTTGGATATGAGCACCGCATATCATCTGCAAACTGACGGGCAGAGTGAAAGAACAATTCAGACTCTTGAAGACATGCTCAAGGCATGTGTGTGAAGGTATTTCATATGCCCGAGAGACATATTAAATTAATGTGGCTAAAATGTTATGATCCAAGTCGGGTCATACCCAATAACAAGCTTACCGACACCTTAAACGTATTTAATCTTGGCGATTGGTTCATTAAATAAATACGGGACACTGGAACTTTAGAAAATTGGTTTTCTAAAATATTATCACTTGAAATAAATTATTTGGATAATTTATATTTAATTATTTATAGGTTTAAATAATTATGTTGTGTTATATTTTATAAGTTGGTTTATAAAATATGTAAGTAACAAATGCAAGGAATTAAATATAACAAGGTTTATATACTACAAGTTTTATAAAACAATGGTCATTTTTTTTATAAAACCCACCAATGGGCTGGTTTTGGAAGCCCCATGAGGACACCCATGCTAGCATCTTTGTGGCTTTTAAGGTGACACCATTCCTTATGTGCATGGGTAATAAAAAGACCAAAAGATTCCTTGACATCTACTTAGTAAAAATACAACATTTCAATTGGGAAATAAGCTCTGAATTCTGTCCAAATTTGCTGCAGCTGGTCGACATTTTTTGAGCAGAAAGTAAGGGGGTTTGAGCTTGGTTTTTGGTCATTCAAGTGTCACTAAATCCTAACTACTTTAAGGGTGGTGTTGATGCACTAAAGCTTGTGGGTATTACAACTTGAGGCTTCAAGTTAGAAGCTAATATTCATCATCAATTTTATCCTCTAAATCAGCCCTCAAATTTAGTTGAGGAGGTACAAATTCTTATTCCTTCTACTTAGTTTGTAAGCATATACTCAAGGCTTGATAATTCTTAATGGAATTCAATTGATGAAAATGGTTTAACATATACACTTGTTTATAAATGAAATAATGCTTCCGCTTGCCTTAATTCTCATAAAATTGTTTTGTGATTATATAAACATTATGAACTTGTTGTTATGTTGAATTCCATCAATGGTATCTAGAGCCGAAGTCTTGAAATATGCTTCGAGATGGTCATTAAACTCACCATAACTTTGCATTTTATGTACATGCATGAAAATAGAATGCAAAAATTCATGGATTTGGGTGGGTTAAGTGTTTGGCCGATTTTAAGGGGGCTCCAAATATGGTTTTGGTTTGCCATTTGGTTCATATTTTGCTCATATGTTGTTGTTCACAATCATAGCCTTGACCTTGTGTTTGAATGGTTGAATGTTTGGTTAATTTAATTCATTTGGTATGTATTATTAATTCATTCAATTGGTTTGTAATATTTATTCATTTGGTTATGTAATTTTCTTTATATTTGGCATGTAAAATAGATTAGGTTGTATTTTCATTTTCTAGACAAAATGTATTAGGATATATTTTGTAAGAAGATGAAGATGCAAGAAAATCAAGAGGAAGAACACAAGAAGCATGTGGATGCAAGGTTAAGTGGGAGGTTAAAACCTCCTACTTTGTGTCTTAACCCTTAACCGGTGACATTTGTTTTCGGCTAAACAAATGTCTACCAAATTGGCTTGATTGTGAACACATTTGTTTTGCATGCGTGGTTGTTTTATTTCTTGTATGATTGTGGATTGTGTAACCTACAACAAGTTATCACACAAGTTAACAACAAGCAAAACTACAATTTAATTGGTTAAATTATTAACAATATGCAATGAACAAAACTACAATTTAATTGGTTAAATTGAAATGGCAAAAGACGTTAATAAATGGTTATTAAGAACTAGAAACGGATTGCACATATAAAATGGTTTATATCAAAGTAATAAAATTGGCATTATTACATGACATGAAAATGGATTTTCAAATAAACCATACACTAAATGCATGTTGGTGTATGGTACAATAGTTTTCTTAAACTAGAATTATTGAAAACTTAAAATCCCTTATTAACAAGGCAAACAAGTTAATCGCCATCCTTTTGTGTAACACTTAAAAATATTAGGGAACTCATAATGGGATAAAGGTCACCTAACTGTTATGAGCAAACTAATACGATTAAGGTAAATTTCGCACACTTGTGGGATAAAGGTCACCTAACCACTTGTATGTTGAATCTACACGTTTACACAAGTAGGACGACTTAATTTGGGAATCATGAACTTAGGGTCACCGAAGCATGAGGAACAAATAGGCGTTGATGGGATAAATATGCCATGCAAAAGGATTGCATGATCCCATAACTTAGAAGTTGCAAAAGGAATGCAATTGTCATATAATGACTACCTAGCTAAATCAAATGCCGGGATAAAGGTCACCTAACCGAAATTTGGTTTACCGTTGGATTCTAAAATTTAATATATATTGGATTTAAAGGGTATTGATTGTTAAATTAAAATTGATACTTAAACAACTTTGTTAAACTTTGTAGATGGCCGCCAATAACAACAACATTCCAAACACACCAATAAACTTTAACAACCTATCGTTGAGGTCAATCCTCGAAAAGGAAAAACTCAACCATACGATCTTCATGGATTGGTTCCGCAATCTAAGAATTGTCCTCAAACTAGAGGACAGGGCGTATGTGTTGGAAGACCCCATTCCCGATCAACCGGACGAGGATGATACGGAAGGCATGGCTTATTGGGAGAAATATTGCACCGATTAGTTGCAAGTTTCTTGCCTCATGCTTGGGACTATGATACCCGAACTCCAAAAGGATTTTGAGCATCATAGTGCATATGACATGATCACACAGTTGAAGGAGATGTTCCTTCAACAAGCTCGTGTCGAGCGCTTCGAAACGGTTCGAGCGCTTCATGCATGTCGGATGGATGACTCCCAATCTGTTTCATCTTATGTCCTTAAGATGAAAAGCTTTATTGATCGAGCGAACCGTCTAAATTGCAACGTGTCTAATGAATTAGCCACGGACCTCATTCTTAACTCATTGTGAAAAAGGTTTGACACATTTGTAATGAATTATAATATAAATGGTTGGGATAAAAGCATTGGCGAATTACATGCCATGCTTAAGACGGCAGAAGCAAGCATGGGTAAAAGGGCTTCACCCGTGTTTACGATCAATGAAGGCGGGTCCAAAAACAATAACACTTCTAAGCCGAAGGCGGCTAAGAGGAAAGGACCCGCCTACCAAGGAAAGGGCAAGGGAAAGGGGAAGATGGTTACCCCAACCAACAACAACAAGAAGCAAAAGGTTGCCGGTAAAGCTAACCCCAAGGAAGATCCGTGCTTCGGTTGCGGTGAAATGGGTCACTGGAAACGCAACTGCCTGGTATACCTTAAGGAGTTGAAGGAAAAGAGGGATGCAGGGCAAACCCCAGGTAATGTATATATGGTATACATTGAGCTTAGTATTACTTCTTCTAATACATGGGTAATAGACACAGGATGTGGAACTCATATTTGCAATTCTATGTAGGGGTTCAAAAGAAGTAAACAAGAAGCGGGAACATCAAGTCTCTACATTGGTAATGGAGCTAAGGTGCACGTAGTAGCTCAAGGAGACTTTATTCTAAAGCTTCCAAGTGGTTTGGAACTTATTTTGAAAAATGTTTTGTATGCACCCGATTTATCTCGAAACATTATTTCTGTATCCCGCTTAAGACAATGTGGTTTTGATCTTAATTTTATTAATGATGATATCCATGTTTCTTTAAATAATGTGTTCTATTTTAAGGCTTCGCCTTTGAATGGTATTTATGAATTGGTTCATGATAACACATCATACGATAGCTCAATATATCATACAAACACCAAGAAACTCAAAATGGATTTGAGTGATTCCTACTTATGGCATTGTCGCCTTGGTCACATAAACAAGAATCGAATGCATACACTTCAAAAGAATGGGCTTTTGAAATCAAGTGAGCTAGGCTCGTTTGATGTATGTGAATCTTGTTTACAAGGCAAAATGACTAAAGCACCTTTCAAAAGGGACCTATGAAAGGGCTAAAGACTTATTGGGACTAAGACATTCGGATGTATGTGGACCATTTAAGCCCATGACAAGGAATGGTGAAAGATACTTCGTTACTTTCATTGACAACTTTAGTCATTTCGGATATGTCTATTTATTAAGGCACAAGGATGAAACTTTTGAAGCGTTCAAAGAATATCAAAACGAAGTACAAAATCAACTCAACAAGACAATCAAGGTACTTCGTACTGATAGAGGAGGTGAATACCTAAGCGACGCTTTCCAAGATCATCTTAAAAGTTGTGGGATTATCTCGCAGCTCACTCCTCCTAGAACACCCCAACTAAATGGAGTTTCCGAAAGGAGGAACCGAACCCTAATGGATATGGTTCGATCTATGATGGCAAGAAGCTCGTTACCTCTATCATTTCAGGGTTATTGTCTATGCTCCGCAGCTCGTATTTTAAATATGGCCCCAACCAAGAAAGTGGAATGAACTCCTCATGAGATGTGGTTTGGAAAACCTCCATCTCTATCATACTTAAAGGTATGGGGATGTGAAGCTTATCCTAAGCGTTACGTCCCTAATAAGTTGAATGCTCGATCCACGAAGTGTATCTTCATAGGATATCCCAAGGATGATATGAGATATTATTTCTATGATCCATCCGAGCAGAATGTATTTTTTGCTCGGAAGGCTGAATTCCTTGAAACTAAGTTCCTAATGGAAGGTAATAGTGAAAGGAAGGTAGATCTTGAGGAGGTTCAAGATCAATTGGATGATACACAATTGGTTGACACTAGCACTCAATGTGAAAATGTTGAGGATGATCAAAATACACAAGACGTTCGCAGATCTGGTAGGATTAGTAATCCTCCTGAGAGATATGGGTTTCTCATGGATGGTTGCTATGTTGTTGATTTGGATGAACCAACCAACTACCAAGATGCTTTATCAAGGATTGATAAAGATAAATGCCAGGAAGCCATGAACGCTGAGATGCAATCCATGTATGACAACCAAGTTTGGGAACTTGTTGCGCAACCTCCTGGCTCTAGGCTAGTTGATTGTAAATGGCTTTTCAAAATGAAGACCGACATACATGGAAACTTGGATACATATAAAGCTAGACATGTAGCAAAAAGTTTCACTCAGACTCAAGGGGTTGACTATGATGAAACTTTTTCGCCTGTGGCAATGCTAAAGTCTATTAGGATATTACTTGCCATTGCTGCTCATTATGATTATGAAATATGGCAAATGGATGTCAAGACCGCTTTCCTGAATGGACATCTTGAGGAAGATGTCTATATGGTTCAGCCTGATGGTTTTGTTGATCCGAAATATCCTAAAAAGGTATGCAAGTTAAAGAAGTCAATCTACGGATTGAAACAAGCATCTAGGATGTGGAATCATCGTTTTAATGAGGAGGCCAAGAAATTTGGCTTCATTAAAAATGGTGATGAAGCTTGTGTATATAAGAAAGCTAGTGGGAGCACTATCATGTTCCTTATACTATATGTAGATGATATATTGTTATTTGGAAATGATATTCCGGCAATGGAAGGTGTTAAAACTTGGTTAAGTAAATGCTTCTTCATTAAGGATCTTGGAGAAGCACAATACGTTATGGGGATTAGGATCTACAGGGATAGACCCAAGAAACTGATAGGTTTGAATCAAAGTGCATACATTGAAAAGATCTTGAAAAGGTTCAAGATGGAGAACTCTAAGAAAGGTTTGGTACCTATTCAAAGAGGAATGCTCCTTAGTTCATCTCAGTGCCCCACCATGAAAGATGAACAAGAGAGAATGAAGAAAGTCCCGTACGCATCTGCTATTGGGTCAATCATGTATGCAATGATATGTACTAGACCGGATGTGTCATGCACTCGTAGCTTGACAAGTAGATACCAGAATAACCCAGGAGACAGTCATTGGATTGCGGTTAAAAGTATATTGAAATACCTTAGGAGGACTAAGAATATGTTTCTTATATACGGGTCTGGTGAGGAGGAACTCGCTGTAAAAGGTTACGTGGATGCAAGTTTCTAAACTGATCGAGATGATTCTCGTTCACAATCCGGTTATGTCTTCACATTAACTGGAGGTGCGGTCTCTTGGAAGAGTTCAAAACAGGACGTTGTTGCATTATCCACTACAGAGTCAGAGTACATTGCCGCCTCATTGGCATCTCAGGAAGCTGCATAGATGAAGAAATTCATCGACGACTTAGGAGTAGTCCCTTCCATTCAGGACCCTCTTGAGATCTTTTGTGACAACGAGGGTGCGATTGCTCAAATCAAGGAACCTCGTGCTCACCAAAAGACCCGTCACATTGAGTGGAGATTCAACTACATAAGGGATGAAGTTGAAAAGGGAAAGATATGTATTCGCAAAGTTCACACAGATCTTAATATAGCGGATCCACTCACGAAACTCTTACATGGTGCAAAACATCAAGGGCATGTTAGTGCATTAGGGCTTCGATATTCTAGTGATTGGTTGTGATCTGTTTTAAGTATTGTAATGGAACGAAATTGTTTAAGCTCATTAATATAATTATGGTATTAATTTATTTTGAGTTATGTTCCTATTTTGCATATTTTATCCATGAATAAGTAATTATTCTAAATTTCGTAGTCGATCACATTTGTGGGAACAAGTGTGAGTTTTAGACTATTATGGACTTGGATTGGTATACATTCACGGAATGAATGTGGGGCAAGGTTGCAACCAAGGTTCATAGATATTTGTGGGACACAAATATTGGAAGACCCGCTCTCAAGACTTACTAAATGGAGCCTTTGTGGTTGATCACATGTAATCTTGAGTAAAGGTGAATATCATTGTATCCTCTGACCTGAGATACATATTGGGTTCGAATATTTACCAAGTACTGTGCCTTGATTCTTTCCTTCGCTATTCTGAAACATGGTAGTTCATAAGGAAGAGCTCAGGTATAATGCAAAGTATATATCTAGGACGTATGAAGTCAAGATGGAATTTGTCCCTCTTATTCGTTGAGAGTCGGATGTCTAAGGCCTGATAAAGTTAAATCTAGAAGACAGTGATCACTCTGTGTCTCTTGAATTTGACATAACAACTAGGATGAAAGGATAAATGAATGATTCACCTATTCATGTTTGAGATGGGAACTCGAAAGGGACGATGTTATTGAATGGCACAAAGTCATAACATATTAGGGGTGATTGACGGTCGTTAGGTGGTATCCATCACTTGCATTAATTTCTTATGTTTCTCGTGCAAGTGGGAGATTGAAGGTATTTCATATGCCCGAGAGACATATCAAATTAATGTGGCTAAAATGTTATGATCCAAGTCGGGTCATACCCAATAATAAGCTTACCGTCACCTTAAACGTATTTAATCTTGGCGATTGGTTCGTTAAATAAATACGGGACATTGGAACTTTAGAAAATCGGTTTTCTAAAATATTATCACTTGAAATAAATTATTTGGATAATTTATATTTAATTATTTATAGGTTTAAATAATTATGTTGTGTTATATTTTATAAGTTGGTTTATAAAATATGTAAGTAACAAATGCAAGGAATTAAATATAACAAGGTTTATATACTACAAGTTTTATAAAACAATGGTCATTTTTTTTATAAAACCCACCCATGGGCTGGTTTTGGAAGCCCCATGAGGACACCCATGCTAGCATCTTTGTGGCTTTTAAGGTGACACCATTCCTTAGGTGCATGGGTAATAAAAAGACCAAAAGATTCCTTGACTTCTACTTAGTAAAAATACAACATTTCAAGTGGGAAATAAGCTCTGAATTCTCTCCAAATTTGCTGCAGCTGGTCGACATTTTTTGGGCAGAAAGTAAGGGGCTTTGAGCTTGGTTTTTGGTCATTCAAGTGTCACTAAATCCTAACTACTTTAAGGGTGGTGTTGGTGCACTAAAGCTTGTGGGTATTACAACTTGAGGCTTCAAGTTAGAAGCTAATATTCATCATCAATTTCATCCTCCAAATCAGCCCTCAAATTTAGTTGAGGAGGTATAAATTCTTATTCCTTCTACTTAGTTTGTAAGCATATACTCAAGGCTTGATAATTCTTAATGGAATTCAATTGATGAAAATGGTTTAACATATACACTTGTTTATAAATGAAATAATGCTTCCGCTTGCCTTAATTCTCATAAAATTGTTTTGTGATTATATAAACATTATGAACTTGTTGTTATGTTGAATTCCATTAGTGTGATCGATTTTGGAAACGGATGGGATAAATATTTACCATTAGCAGAATTCTCGTATAATAATAGTTATCATGCGAGCATTAAAGCTGCACCATTTGAAGCACTGTATGGAAGGAAGTGTAGATCCCCTATCTGTTGGAATGAAGTAGGAGATCGACGATTAACTGGTCCCGAGATCATACACGAAACTACTGAGAAGATAGTACAAATCAAGGAGAGATTGAAAACAGCCCGTAGTCGCCAACAGAGCTACGCTGATGTCCGAAGGAAACCATTAGAGTTTCAAATCGGTGACATGGTTATGCTAAAGGTGTCACCTTGGAAAGGTGTAATACCGTTCGGCAAAAGGGGTAAACTGAACCCAAGGTATGTAGGCCCGTTCAAGATCATCGAACGCATTGGACCGGTAGCTTATCGACTTGAGTTACCACAACAACTCGCCGGAGTACATAATACGTTTCACGTCTCAAACCTTAAGAAGTGTCTTGCAAAGGAAGACCTCACTATTCCTCTTGAAGAAATCCAAGTCGACGAGAAACTACAATTCATAGAAGAACCAGTCGAAATCATGGACCGTGAAGTTAAACAACTCAAGCAGAGCAACATACCAATCGTTAAGGTTCGTTGGAATGCTCAAAGAGGTCCCGAGTTTACTTGGAAACGAGAGGATCAGATGAAACAAAAGTACCCACATTTGTTTCCCGAGAATGCAAAATAGGTACAACTTTAAAATTTCGGGACGAAATTTATTTAACGGGTAGGTACTGTAACGACCTGGATTTTTCCGATCATTTTATACATATGAGATTAATATTTACATAAGTTTAACATTACCAACATGATAAGCAATCCAAATTGTTGAGTCTTGTGTTTTTGAAAAGAGTTTTACACAACGTTTGACCGTCCAATTTGGTCGATGATATCACGAACTATATAACGTACGATAATTATACTATTGTGTACATATATGTATTTATACATATTTAACATGATCTAAGGATGGTTTAACATATCATTATGTACTAATAACAATGAGTTATAAGTATACTTTGAGACTACTAACTTAAGTTTTCAAAACGGTAACTATACGTAACGTTCTTTGACATATGTACCTATAATCTATAATGCTTATACAAGTATCGTATAAATACGTATTTAATCACTTTTAAAGGGCTTAAATACATAAAACAATAAAAGTATATTCACAAAAGATAGTTATATTTGAATTCTCGTTCCGTTTCCTCAAGATTTCTACACGTATACCTAGGGTATATGTACCCGTATTATACGAAGCTTTTAGATGTATTTACTATTGATAAATACCAATTATTAGACCTCAATTATCTGCTCTTAGCAGCCTTTGTTAGTCAACAACATGTGGGATCAAGTAGGAAGACTTATGAGCTAAAAATCAAAACTTAAAATCTATATATATATACATACATATACATGTTTACATATACATACATATACTTCCATATCAACTTTATTTCAAGATAAATGATCTTTTAAACTCTCTCATCTTCAACCTTCAAGTGTTCTTCAAGGTCTTCATAAGTTTCTAGCTTCATAATCAAGGTAAAACTATGTTTAAACTTTGATTCAATTCATGTAAGTTAATTATCTTAAATCAAGATATAAACTTACTTACAACCTTTGTTTCTTTCATGATTTCACTTCTTAATCTTTCAAGTCATCAAGAACAAGTTCATATCTTGTTTATTCAGTAACTCTCTTCATCATACTTGAGGTATAACCTTTGTTCATCATCTTGTTCAATTATAACTATCTTATTAAGAATATACAAATTATAACAACAAGAACAAAGTTTGAATGATTTCAAACTTGTTCGCAAACTAAATAGTGAAGGATTTTCGTATGCCCGAGAGAAATATTTAATTAATGTGGCTAATATATTATGATCCAAGTCGGGTCATACCCAATAACAAGCTTACCAACACTTTAAATGTATTTAATCTTAGCGATTGGATCGTTAAGTAAATACGCGACACTTGAATTTTAGAAAATCGGTTTTCTAAAATATTATCACTTGAGATAAATTATTTGGATAATTATATATAATTGTTTATAGGTTTAAATAATTATATTGTGTTATATTTTATAAAAGGTTTATAAAGTATATAAGTAACTAAACAATGCATATGTTTTATAACAAGTTTTATATATAAAACATCAAGTTTTTTATAAACATTCTTGTTATAAAATAATGGCATGGATGGGCAGATTTTGGGACTCCAAGACAAGTCCCATGCTAGTTTATTCTTGTTACTTTTGATACAAATATTCCCAAGTGCATGCTTAACACTTAAAACCAAGTTTTGACTCTTATTTTTGAACTTACAAGTTAGAAACTCTTTCAAACTTTCTGTTGTATGATTCTGGCCGAATTTTGAGCTGAACAAAAAAGGGTTCAAGTGCTTTTGCAAGTGATAAATTCAAGTGTTATTAAATCCTAACCAAAGCACTAAGTGTTGGTTATAAGTTTGGGGTATAAACACTTGAGGTTTCATAGTTTTGAGGCTCCATTCATCATCTTCTTTCTAGTTGCTGCTGATCAGAATTTTGGGTGCAAATAAAAGGGTTTTAAGCTTGCTTAATTAGTTAGTTAAGTGTCTAAATCTTAACTAACTTAAAGGGTGGTGTTGGTGCATCAAAGGATTAGGGTATTGCACACTTGAGGGTTCAAGTTGGTAGCTTTCTTCCATCATTTTCATCATCATTTTGCTGTCCAAATTCAGCTCATAACTCATCATAGAGGAGGTATAATCTTCTTCCTTCTTTGTTATATGTAAGCATTATTTCATGACTTGATAACTATATGGAATTCATCTAAAGTGGTTTAACATATTAACATGCTTTCTTAATATTTTGCTTCCGCTTGTTGTAACTCTTAATGATTTGGTTTCATGAATAAGTTAACATTAAGAACTTATTGAAATGTTGAATTCCATCAATGGTATCTAGAGCCGAAGTCTTTGAAATATGCTTCTTATATATGGTCTTTAAAACCCATCAACTTTGCATTCTACTAACATGCATGAAAATAAAATGCAAAATTAATGGATTTGGGAGGGTTTCTCATTTTGGCCGAATTTATGAGGGTTCCAAAAGTGGTTTTGGGTTTTCCATTTGGTTCATATTTGTTGATATATTGATGTTCACAATCATAGCCAAAACCTTGTGTTTGTATGAATATTTGTTTGGTTGATTTGTTAATCTTTCTATGTGGTTGTTATATTCATTCATTTGGCTTGTAAAATTAATCATTCATTTGGTATGTAATATTAATTTTGGTTATGTAATTTATTTTATATTTGGTATGTAAAATAGATTAGATTGTATTTTCATTTTAGAAAAATGTATTAGGATATATTTTTGTAAAAATGAAGATGCAAGATGAAGACAAGGAAGATGCAAGATTAAGTGGGAGATTTGAAATCTCCTACTTTGTGTTATAACCTCTTAACCGGTGACATTTGTTTTCGGCTAAACAAATGTCTACCTAAATGGCTTGATTGTGAACTCATTAGTTTTGCATGCATGGTTGTATATTGTGTTTGTATGTTTGGTTACTACAAGTTAATCACAAGTTAACAACAAGTAAAATGACAATTTAATTAGTTAAATTAAACATTATTTACGACATGCAAAACGACGATTTAATTGGTTAAATTGAAATGGCATAAGGACATTAATAAATGGTTATTAAGAACACTAAAAGGATTATAATAAATGGTTATTGAATCACATATATAAAATGGTTTATATCAAATAATTGGCTAAAATTACAAGACTTGAAAATGGATTTCAAATAAACCATACACTAAATGCATGTTGGTGTATGGCATAAATGTTTTCTTAAACTAGAAATAATGGAAACTTAAAATCCCTTCAATTAACAAGGTAAACAAGTTAAAACGCCATCCTTTTGTGCAACACTATAAAATATTAGGGAACTCATAATGAGATAAAGGTCACCTAACCGTTATGAGCAAACTAATATGATTGAGGTAAATTTCGCACACTTGTGAGATAAAGGTCACCTAACCACTTGTATGTTAAATTTACACGTTTACACAAGTAGGACGACTTGATTTAGGAATCATGAACTTAGGGTCACCGAAGCATGAGGAACAAATAGGCGTTGATGGGATAAATATGCCATGCAAAAGGATTGCATGATCCCATAACTTAGAAGTTGCAAAAGGATTGCAATTGTCATATAATGACTACCTAGCTAAATCAAATGACGGGATAAAGGTCACCTAACCGAAATTTGGTTTACCGTTGGATTCTAAAATTTAATAAAAATCAATTGGATTTAAAGGGTATTGATTGTTAAATTAAAATTAATACTTAAACGACTTTGTTAAATTTTGTAGATGGCCGCCAATAACAACAACAACATTCCAAACGCACCCATCAACTTTAACAACCTATCGTTGAGGTCAATCCTCGAAAAGGAAAAACTCAACCATACGAACTTCATGGATTGGTTCCGCAATCTAAGAATTGTCCTCAAACTAGAGGATAGGGCGTATGTGTTGGAAGACCCCATTCCCGATCAACCGGACGAGGATGATACGGAAGGCATGGCTTATTGGGAGAAGTATTGCACCGCTTCGGTGCAAGTTTCTTGCCTCATGCTTGGGACTATGATACCCGAACTCCAAAAGAATTGTGAGCATCATAGTGCATATGACATGATCACACAGTTGAAGGAGATGTTCCTTCAACAAGCTCGTGTCGAACGCTTTGAAACGGTCCGAGCGCTTCATGCATGTCGGATGGAGGACTCCCAATCCGTTTCATCTTATGTCCTTAAGATGAAAAGCCTAATTGATCGTGCGAACTGTCTAAACTACAACGTATCTAATGAATTAGCCACGGACCTTATCCTAAATTCCTTGTTAAAGAGGTTTGACACATTTGTAATGAATTACAACATGAATGGATGGGATAAGAGCATTGGCGAATTACACGCCATGCTTAGAACGGCAGAAGCGAGCATGGGTAAAAGGGCTTCACCCGTGTTTACGATCAATGAAGGCGGGTCCAAAAACAATAACACTTCTAAGCCGAAGGCGGCTAAGAGGAAAGGACACACCTTCCAAGGCAAGGGAAAAAGAAAGGGGAAGATGGTTACCCCAACCATCAACAACAAGAAGCAAAAGGTTGCCGAAAAGGCTAACCCCAAGGAAGATCCGTGTTTTGGTTGCGGTGAAATGGGTAACTGGAAATGCAACTACCCGGTCTACCTAAAGGAGTTGAAGGAAAAGAGGGATGCAGGGCAAACCTCAGGTAATGTATATATGGTATACATTGAGCTTAGTATTACTTCTTCTAATACATGGGTATTAGACACAGGATGTGGAACTCACATTTGCAATTCTATGCAGGGGTTCAAAAGAAGTAAACAAGAAGCGGGAACATCAAGTCTCTACATGGGTAATGGAGCTAAGGTGCACGTAGTAGCCCAAGGAGACTTTATTCTAAAGCTTCCAAGTGGTTTGGAACTTATTTTGAAAAATGTTTTGTATGCACCCGATTTATCGCGAAACATTATTTCTGTATCCCGTTTGAAACAATGTGGTTTTAATCTTAATTTCATTAATGATGATATCCATGTTTCTTTAAATAATGTGTTCTATTTTAAGGCTTCACCTTCGAATGGTATTTATGAATTGGTTCATGATGACACAGCATACAATAGCTCAATATATCATGCAAACACCAAGAAACTCAAAAGGGATTTGAGTGATTCCTACTTATGGCATTGTCGCCTTGGTCACATAAACAAGAACCGAATGCATACACATCAAAAGAATGGACTTTTGAAATCAAATGAACTAGACTCGTTTGATGTATGTGAGTCTTGTTTACAAGGCAAAATGACTAAAGCACCTTTCAAAGGGACCTATGAAAGGGCTAAGGACTTATTGGGATTAATACATTCGGATGTATGCGGACCCTTTAAGCCCATAACTAGGAATGGTGAAAGATACTTCGTTACTTTCATTGATGACTTCAGTTGTTTCGGATATGTCTACTTGTTAAGACATAAGGACGAAACTTTTGAAGCATTCAAGGAATATCAAAACGAAGTACAAAATCAACTCAATAAGACAATCAAGGTACTTCGTACTGATAGAGGAGGTGAATACCTAAGCGATGCTTTCCAAGATCATCTTAGAAGTTGTGGGATTATCTCGCAACTTACTCCACCCGGGACACCACAGCTTAATGGTGTGTCCGAAAGGAGGAACCGAACCCTAATGGATATGGTTCGATCTATGATGGCTAGAAGCTCGTTACCTCTATCATTCTGGGGTTATTGTCTCTGCTCCACGGCTCGTATTTTAAATATGGCCCCAACCAAGAAAGTGGAACGAACACCTCATGAGATGTGGTTTGGAAAACCTCCATCCCTATCATACTTAAAGGTATGGGGATGTGAAGCTTACCCTAAGCGTTACGTCCCTAATAAGTTAAATGCTCGATCCACAAAGTGTATCTTCATAGGATATCCCAAGGATGATATGGGATACTATTTCTATGATCCAACCGAGCAAAATGTATTTGTTGCTCGAAAGGCTGAATTCCTTGAAACTAAGTTCCTAATGGAAGGAAATAGTGAAAGGAAGATAGATCTTGAAGAGGTTCAAGATCAAATAGATGATACACAATTGGTTGACACTACATGAAAATGTTGAGAATGATCAAATGGATGATCGAAATACACAAGACGTTCGCAAATCTGGTAGGATTAGTAATCCTCCTGAGAGATATGGGTTTCTCATGGATGGTTGCTATGTGGTTGATTTGAATGAACCAACAAACTACCAAAATGCTTTATCAAGGATTGATAAGGATAAATGGCAGGAAGCCATGAACGCTGAGATGCAATCCATGTATGACAACCAAGTTTGGGAACTTGTTGAACAACCTACTGGCTCAAGGCTAGTTGATTGTAAATGGCTTTTCAAAATGAAAACCGACATACATGGAAACTTGGATACATATAAAGCTAGACTTGTAGCAAAAGGTTTCACTCAAACTCAAGGGGTTGACTATGATGAAACTTTTTCGCCTGTGGCAATGCTAAAGTCTATTAGGATATTACTTGCCATTGCTGCTCATTATGTTTATGAAATATGGCAAATGGATGTCAAGACCGCTTTCCTGAATGGGCATCTAGAGGAAGATGTCTATATGGTTCAGCCTGAAGGTTTTGTTGATTCGAGATATCCTAAAAAGGTATGCAAGTTAAAGAAGTAAATCTACGGATTGAAACAAGCATCTAGAATGTGGAATCATCGTTTTAATGAGGAAGCCGGGAAATTTGGCTTCATTAAAAATGGTGATGAAGCTTGTGTATATAAGAAAGCTAGTTGGAGCACTATCATGTTCCTTGTACTATATGTGGATGATATATTATTATTTGGAAATGATATTCCGGCAATGCAAGGAGTTAAAACTTGGCTAAGTAAATGCTTCTCCATTAAGGTTCTTGGAGAAGCACAATACGTTTTGGGGATTGGGATCTACCGGAATAGATCCAAGAAACTGATAGGTTTGAATCAAAGTGCATACATTGAAAAGGTCTTGAAAAGGTTCAAGATGGAGAACTCTAAGAGTGGTTTGGTACCTATTCAAAGAGGAACACCTCTCAATTCATCTCAGTGCCCTACCACGAAAGATGAACAAGAGAGAATGAAGAGAGTCCCTTATGCATCTTCTATTGGGTCAATCATGTATGCAATGATATGTACTAGACCGGATGTGTCATGCGCCCTAAGATTGACAAGTAGATACCAGAATAACCCAGGAAACAGTCATTGGATTGCGGTTAAAAGTATATTGAAATACCTTAGGAGGACTAAGGATATGTTTCTAATATATGGATCTGGTGAGGAGGAACTTGCTGTAAAGGGTTACGTGGACGCGAGTTTCCAAACTGATCGAGACGATTCTCGATCACAGTCCGGTTATGTCTTCACGTTAAATGGAGGTGCGGTCTCTTGGAAGAGTTCAAAACACAATGTTGTTGCATTATCCACTACAGAGTCGGAGTACATTTCTGCCTCATTGGCAGCTCAGGAAGCAGCATGGATGAAGAAATTCATCGATGACTTAGGAGTAGTCCCTTCCATTCAGGACCCTCTTGAGATCTTTTGTTACAACGAGGGTGCGATTGCTCAAATCAAGGAACCTCGTGCTCACCAAAAGACCCGTCACATTGAGCGGAGATTCAACTACATAAGGGATGAAGCTGAAAAGGGAAAGATATGTATTCGCAAAGTTCATACGGATCTTAATATAGCGGATCCACTCACGAAGCTCTTACATGGTGCAAAACATCAAGGGCATGTTAGTGCATTAGGGCTTCGATATTCTAGTGATTGGTTGTGATCTGTCTTATGTATTGTAACGGAATGAAGTAGTTCAAACTCATTAATATAATTATGGTGTTAATTTATTAATCTTGAGTCAGGTTCCTATTTTGCATATTTTATCCATGAATAAGTAATTATTCTAAATCCCGTAGTCGATCACATTTGTGGGAACAAGTGTGAAGTTTAGACTATTATGAACTTGGATTGGTATACATTCATGGGATGAATGTGGGGCAAGGTTGCAACCAAGGTTCATAGATATTTGTGGGACACAAATATTGGAAGACCCGCCCTCAAGACTTACTAAATAGAGCCTTTGTGGTTGATCACATGTAATCTTGAGTAAAGGAAAATATCATTTTATCCTCTGACCTGAGATACATATTGGGTTCAGATATTTACCAAGTATGGTGCCTTGATTCTTTCCTTCACTATTCTGAAATATGGTAGTTCATAAGGAAGAGCTCATGTATAATACAAAGTATATATTTAGGACGTATGTAGTCAAGATGGAATTTGTCCCTCTTATTCGTTGAGAGTCAGATGTCTAAGGCCTGATAAAGTTAAATCTAAAAGAGAGTGATCACTCTGTATCTCTTGGATTTAACATGACATCTAGGATGAAAGGATGTGATGAAAGATTCACCTATTCATATTCGAGATGGGAAACTCGAAAGGGATGATGTTATTGAATGGCACAAAGTCATAACATATTGGGGGTGATGGACGGTCGTTAGGTGGTATCCATCACTTGCATTAATTTCTTATGTTTCTCGTGCAAGTGGGAGATTGAAGGATTTTCGTATGCCCGAGAGACATATTTAATTAATGTGGCTAATATATTATGATCCAAGTCGGGTCATACCCAATAACAAGCTTACCAACACTTTAAATGTATTTAATCTTAGCGATTGGATCGTTAAGTAAATACGCGACACTTGAATTTTAAAAAATCGGTTTTCTAAAATATTATCACTTGAGATAAATTATTTGGATAATTATATATAATTGTTTATAGGTTTAAATAATTATATTGTGTTATATATTATAAAAGGTTTATAAAGTATATAAGTAACTAAACAATGCATATGTTTTATAACAAGTTTTATATATAAAACATCAAGTTTTTTATAAACATTCTTGTTATAAAATAATGGCATGGATGGGCAGATTTTGGGACTCCAAGACAAGTCCCATGCTAGTTTATTCTTGTTACTTTTGATACAAATATTCCCAAGTGCATGCCCGAGAGACATATTTAATTAATGTGGCTAATATATTATGATCCAAGTCGGGTCATACCCAATAACAAGCTTACCAACACTTTAAATTTATTTAATCTTAGCGATTGGATCGTTAAGTAAATACGTGACACTTGAATTTTAGAAAATCGGTTTTCTAAAATATTATCACTTGAGATAAATTATTTGGATAATTATATATAATTGTTTATAGGTTTAAATAATTATATTGTGTTATATTTTATAAAAGGTTTATAAAGTATATAAGTAACTAAACAATGCATATGTTTTATAACAAGTTTTATATATAAAACATCAAGTTTTTTATAAACATTCTTGTTATAAAATAATGGCATGGATGGGCAGATTTTGGGACTCCAAGACAAGTCCCATGCTAGTTTATTCTTGTTACTTTTGATACAAATATTCCCAAGTGCATGCTTAACATTTAAAACCAAGTTTTGACTCTTATTTTTGAACTTACAAGTTAGAAACTCTTTCAAACTTTCTGTTGTATGATTCTGGCCAAATTTTGAGCTGAACAAAAAAGGGTTCAAGTGGTTTTGCAAGTGAGAAATTCAAGTGTTATTAAATCCTAACCAAAGCACTAAGTGTTGGTTATAAGTTTGGGGTATAAACACTTGAGGTTTCATAGTTTTGAGGCTCCATTCATCATCTTCTTTCTAGTTGCTGCTGATCAGAATTTTGGGTGCAAATAAAAGGGTTTTAAGCTTGCTTAATTAGCTAGTTAAGTGTCTAAATCTTAACTAACTTAAAGGGTGGTGTTGGTGTATCAAAGGATTAGGGTATTGCACACTTGAGGGTTCAAGTTGGTAGCTTTCTTCCATCATTTTCATCATCATTTTGCTGTCCAAATTCAGCTCATAACTCATCATAGAGGAGGTATAATCTTCTTCCTTATTTGTTATATGTAAGCATTATTTCATGACTTGATAACTATATGGAATTCATCTAAAGTGGTTTAACATATTAACATGCTTTCTTAATATTTTGCTTCCGCTTGTTGTAACTCTTAATGAATTAGTTTCATGAATAAGTTAACATTAAGAACTTATTGAAATGTTGAATTCCATCAAATAGATCCTTCTAACTTGACTTTTAAAACACTTCAAGACCTGTAAAATATCATAATGATATGCTAACTTAACAAGATACAACTTGATTTTACAAAGAACACCTTAAAACTGAATCTACATCGTTGGAGTGGAACCGGTGGCTGTTTTGGGTTGGATAATTAAAAACCATCTTAAACTTTGAATTGGAAGTTTATATTCTAAAAAAATGATATTTCTTATGAATATGTTAATATATAAAAATCTCATGGTGTAACTCAAAGTGTAATTATTTTTGTAAAAATGATCATCTAGATGTTGTTTTTACGACGAAAATGATCACTTTCATAAGATTTACCAAAGTTTGACCTATAACCTGTGATTTCGAATGCAAACCAAGGTATTTACAGTTCATATTCATAAATAATGGCTCGATCTAAGGAAGTGGCAAGTTGAATCAACAAAAAAGGAGTTGTATTGAAGAAACTACGACTAAAACAAAATCGGGTATCCGAAGCTAGTTTAGCTACTAAAATATTTTGACTAAAACCAAATTAATCATATCTTGGCTAATTAACATGATATTTTATATATATTTACTCATGATTTGATTTTACATATTTCAGGACCACCCGTAAACAATACGAGAAGATTAATTATAAGACCTCATGATTGTACGCAACACGTCATTTGACAACATGGTACTTTATGTACGCAACACGTCATTTGACAACACGGTACCATGGGTCGAGATTAATTCCGATCAATACGAATACGATGGGGTCTTTATTTATTTTATTGAGCAACTAATTGTGGACCACTAACATCAGACTGCTAACTACGGACTAATAGATATTAAAAGTATTATAAGTATATATATGTAACGATTATTTGAAAAGAAAATATGTTGATATATTATATATATGGTTAGGTTCGTGATATCTATCGGGCCTGACAACCCCAACCGGACTGGACGACCAGTATTCAACGATTGCACAGTACTTTGTTTCGGTGACTTCACTTAGTACGGTGTAGTGAGATTTCATAATAAAGGGAATATGCGACGTTGATTAAATGTTAAGTATGGTTATCAAGTGCTCAACCACTTAGAATATTTTTATTAAAACGTTTACGTATATTAAATCTTGTGGTCTATATTTATAACGCTGCTAGCATTAAACATATATCTCACCAACTTTATGTTAACGTTTTAAGCATGTTTATTCTCAGGTGATAATTAAAAGCTTCCGCTGCATTATGCCGAATTTAAGCAGGATTTGGAGTATGCATATTTGTGTCAAAAATAAAACTGCATATCGGAAGATTTGTAATGTGAAATATGTTGGAAATCGTATTGTTATTATCAAATGTAAAGTTTGTAAAACTAAGATTATCGCTAAACGGTAATCATTATTATGCTGTTTGAACCTTTGATTATAATAAAGGTTATGGTTTGTATTATAAAAACGAATGCAGATTTTGAAAAATGTCACATATAGAGGTCAATACCTCGCAATGACACCAATAAGTACGTGATGTTTATAATCGATATGAACGGGACACTACAGGTGGTATCAGAGCGTTGGTCTTAGAGAACCAGAAAATTTACATTAGTGTGTCTTATCGAGTTTGCATTAGTGTGTCTTCAAGTTCTAAGTGTTCTTCATAAATTCTACAAGTTCTACTTTCATAAAATCAAGAGTACTTCCAAGTTTACTAGCTCACTTCTAATCTTGTAAAGTGATCATCCCACCTCAAGAAATCCTTGTTGTTTACAGTAAGATATCATTCTAAATCAAGGTAATACTCATATACAAACTTTGATTCAATTCCTATAACTATAACTATCTTAATTCGAGTGATAATCTTACTTGAACTTGTTTTCGTGTCATGATTCTACTTCAAGAACTTTCAAGCCATTCAAGATCCTTTGAAGCTAGATCATTTCTTGTCACTTCCAGTAGGTTTACCTACTAAACTTGAGGTAGTAATGATGTTCATAACATCATTCGATTCATACATATAAAACTATCTTATTCGAAGATTTGAACATGTAATCACTAGAACATAGTTTAGTTAATCCTAAACTTGTTCGCAAACAAAAGTTAATCCTTATAACTTGACTTTTAAAATCAACTAAACACATGTTCTATATCTATATGATATGCTAACTTAATGATTTAAAACCGGAAAACACGAAAAACACCGTAAAACCGGATATACGACGTCGTAGTAACACCGCGGGCTGTTTTGGGTTAGTTAATTAAAAACTATGACAAACTTTGATTTAAAAGTTGTTCTTCTTGGAAAATTATTTTTCTTATGAACATGAAACTATATCCAAAAATCATGGTTAAACTCAACGTGGAAGTATGTTTTCCAAAATGGTCATCTAGACGTCGTTCTTTCGACTGAAATGACTACCTTTACAAAAACGACTTGTAACCTGTATTTCCCACTATAAATTTATACTTTTTCTGTTTAGAATCATAAACTTAAGTTCAATATGAAACCATAGCAACTTGAAACACTCAAAACGGATTTAAAACGAATAAGTTATGGGTAAAACAAGATTGAATATTTTTGCTTGTTGTGGCTACGTGAAAATTGGTAACAAATCTATATTAATCATATCCTAGCTAACTTATAATGTTTTATACATGTATTCTAATATATTATGTAATCTTGGGATACCATAGACACGTATGCAAATGTTTTGACATATCATATCGACCCATGTATATATATATTATTTGGAACAACCATAGACACTCTATATGCAGTAATGTTGGAGTTAGCTATACAGGATTGAGGTTGATTCCAAAAATATATATGCTTTGAGTTGTGATCTAGCATGGGACGTGTATACACTGGGTCGTGGATTGATTCAAGATAATATATATCGATTTATTTCTGTACATCTAACTGTGGACAACTAGTTGTAGGTTACTAACGAGGACAGCTGACTTAATAAACTTAAAACATCAAAATGTATTAAAAGTGTTATAAATATATTTTGAACATACTTTGATATATATGTACATATTTGTTATAGGTTCGTGAATCGACCAGTGGCCAAGTCTTACTTCCCGACGAAGTAAAAATCTGTAGAAGTGAGTTATAGTCCCACTTTTAAAATCTAATATTTTGGGATGAGAATACATGCAGTTTTATAAATGTTTTATGAAATAGACACAAGTAAATGAAACTACATTATATGGGTGAATGATTGAAGCCGAATATGCCCCTTTTGCTTGGTAGCCTAAGAATTAGTAAATCGATCTACTAATTGACGCGAATCCTAGAGATAGATCTATTGGGCCTAACGAACCCCATCCAAAGTACCGGATGCTTTAGTACTTCGAATTCTTTTTTATCATGTCCGGAGGATTTCCCGGAATGATAGGGGATATTCTTATATGCATCTTGTTAATGTCGGTTACCAGGTGTTCACCATATGAATGATTTTTATCTGTATGTATGGGATGTATATTCAAATATGAAATCTTGTGGTCTATTATTATGATTTGATAATATATAGGTTAAACCTATAACTCACCAACATTTTTGTTGACGTTTTAAGCATGTTTATTCTCAGGTGATTATTAAGAGCTTCCGCTGTTGCATACTAAAATAAGGACAAGATTTAGAGTCCATGCTTGTATGATATTATGTAAAAACTCAATTCAAGAAACTTATTTTTAATGTAATATACTATTATTGTAAACCATTATGTAATGGTCGTGTGTAAACGGTATATTTTAGATTATCATTACTTGATAATCTACATAATGATTTTTAAACCTGTATCGATAAAATAAAGGTTATGGTTGTTTTAAAAATGAATGCAGTCTTTGAAAAACGTCTCATATAGAGGTCAAAACCTCGCGACGAAATCAATTAATATGGAACATTTATAATCAATATGAACGGGACATTTCAGTTGGTATCAGAGCGTTGGTCTTAGAGAACCAGAAAATTGCATTAGTGTGTCTTACCGAGTTTGTTATGATGCATTAATGAGTCTGGACTTAAACCGTGTTTTTCTTCAAAAACGATTGCTTAACATTTTTTTGTTGAAAACTATATATTATTAACATGTAAATATTATGTGATATATTAATCTCTTAACGTGTTTGATATTGTGTGATAGATGTCTACCTCTAGTACAAATCCCATTGATTCACCTAATAATAATGAATCGAATATATTTTGGGAAGATTCACAAATTCCCGAAGAGGAACCGGAAGAGGAGGAACTGGAAGAGGAGGAACCGGAAGAGGAGGAACCGAAAGAGGAAGAATCGGAAGAGGAGGAACCAGAAGAAGAAGAGGTTCCAAAGGAAGAAATATTGATACCTATAGTAAATCGATTAAATAAAATAAAATCCTCAACCAACGGACCAAAGTTAATAATGGTCAATGGTGTTTCCGCCGAGGAAGCAAAATATTGGGAAGGTTACCAATTTTTCGATGAATCGGATCCCGATGAGGATTCCGATGATGTTATAGAAATTACCTCGACCCAATTTAATAAAGCGAAAGAAAATAATAAGGGAAAAGGTATAAAAATAGAGAAACCCGATTCCAACCCCAATGAACTTTATATGTATCGGCAACATCCGTATTTCCTAAAATGTAACAATGACCCGGGAACCTCTAAACCACCAGGTTTTTCTAAACCATTGTGGAAAACGACGGCTCGTATTAGAGGAACACCATATATTCCTAGAAAATTAGGAAAACGAACCAAGTCCGAAGAAGAAGAAACCAGTGATTCAGATTAAAGGGTTGCAATCATGTTGTGTATTTTATGTATTGTAGTGTGCTTGTACTTTTATGATCTATGTAAAAATTGCTTGTATTGTTTGTTAATTATTTTTTTCGAATCTAATCCTTATCTATTTTACAGTATAAAAACAAAATGGACATTAAGGGTAGACAACCGAATATTTTAGAAGATCTACCAGAGGATATGATTGAGGAAATCTTGTCTAGAGTCGGTCAGAATTCATCAGCATAATTAATTATGGCAAAATTAACTTGTCAAACATTTGAAAGGCTTTCCAGAAATGCCTTAGTTTATAAAAGGCTTTCCTTTGATAGGTGGGGTATATCAGATTGGGGAGACCGTAAGTTACGCCATGTTTTCTTTAAAGCGTTAAATGCGGGGAACCCAAATGCAATTTTACGCTACGGGTTAAGAACCTATTTTGACTCAACATATCCCAACATAGGATTTCGTGAATTAGAAAGAGCTTCTAATATGCAACATAAAGAAGCATGTTATGCTTATGGGTTAGTGATGTTCGCTTCTTACCAAAGTGAGAAAAAGAACATCGAATTGCAACTTTTAAATAAAACCTTCCCACAAGTGACGGATTCAGTAGTTGGGGTGAGAAACAAGGTTTTTAGATTATTACGGGGCTATTGGACATTACGAAACCCTTGTCCTTTTGACGATATTACAACATGCTGCCTAGTCAATGGTCATAACGGTAATTTTCCACAAGACCAAAGATGGGAAGTCGTCTTAGTAAAACCAGAATGCATGACTTGTTTCTGGACTTATGAATTACGTATCTTTATTTCCTTTGCTGAACAACTTGCGTATTAACTAGATTTATCTTCAAAACTGTCCTGTATCATAGTGTACTATATTTCATGTTATATGTAATATAGTGAAGTTGTAAGTTTGAAGAATATTTGTATGTGATATATTATTATAATCAGTTTTTCATATGGAATTGTAGTAGTTGAATTGTATATTAGCTACTAAGTATGAACTTAACGGATAGGTAGTACCCGAATTTAAACTTATAAAACGCTAATATGAAGAAAAAAAAAAGCTTTTATAAATGAGTTCATATTATGCTACAAAATACTATTAACTACTCTTAATATTCTGTATGATTAACTCGATTCATTTGGCTATTTTAAAGGAAATGGCACCGACTACTCGACACACCATGAATATGAGCGAAGAGGAATTTCGTACCTTTCTTGCTGCAAACATAGCCGCAGTACAGGCTGGGCTACATACCAACAATAACTCTGAATCTAGCAATGCAGCTAACGGCGCAAGAAATCATGTAGGATGCTCCTACAAAGAATTCACTGCCTGCAAACCTTTAGAATTTGATGGAACCGAAGGACCAATTGGATTGAAATGGTGGACCGAGAAAGTCGAATCGGTGTTTTCCATAAGTAAGTGTACTGAAGAGGACAAAGTTAAGTACGCTATGCATACCTTCACAGGTACTGCGTTAACGTGGTGGAACACCTATCTTGAACAGGTAGGACAAAATGCTGCTTACGCACTACCGTGGTCGGCATTCAAGCAATTGATGAACGAGTAGTACCGTCCTAGAAACGAAGTCAATAAGCTCAAGGTAGAGCTTAGAGAGTTATGAACACAAGGGTTCGACATTACCACGTATGAACGACGATTCACAAAGTTGTGCCTATTGTGTCCGGGAACGTTCAAAGATGAAGAAGAGAAGATCGACGCGTTTGTAAAAGGATTACCAGAAAGGATTCAAGAAAATGTGAGTTCACAAGAGCCCGCTTCCATACAAAAGGCAAGTCGAATGGCTCATAAACTCATAAATCAGATTGAGGGAAGAATTAAAGAGCAAGCGGTCGAAGAAGCCAACACGAAACAACTCAAGAGGAAGTGGGAGGAAAACAATGACAAGATCACCAGTACCACAACAACAACAACCAAAATTACAACCAAAATCACAACAATTATCCCAACAACCGCAACATAAATTGCAACAACAACAATCACAATTCCAACAACAACAACTACAACAAACGTCCCAACAAAAACAATTACAATAATCGTCCCAACAGCAATAACAACCGCAACAACAACAATAATCAGAAACAGCAATGCCAAAGGTGTGAAGAGAATCACCCGGGGTTCTGCACAACATTTTGCAACAGGTGTAAAAGAAATGGTCATAGCACGACAAAGTGTGAGGTCTACGGACCAATGTATAATAGAACTAAAGGAACAAATAATGCCGGAACGAGTAATGTCGGAAAAAGTAGTGTCGGAGCAAGTACTGCCAACGTAGTCTGTTATAAATGTGGAAAACCGGGCCACATTATTCAAAATTGCCCGAATCAGGGGAATACTAATGGGCAGGGCCACGGAAGAGTTTTCAATATTAATACGGCAGAAGCGCAGGAAGACCCGGAGCTTGTTACGGGTACGTTTCTCATTGACAATAAATCTGCTTATGTTTTATTTGATTCGGGTGCGGATAGAAGCTATATGAGTAGAGATTTTTGTGCTAAGTTAAGTTGCCCATTAACGCCTTTGGATAGTAAATTTTTACTCGAATTAGCAAACGGTAAATTAATTTCAGCAGATAATATATGTCGGGATAGAGAAATTAAACTGGGGGATGAAACGTTTAAAATTGATTTAATACCAGTCGAGTTAGGGAGTTTTGATGTAATAATTGGCATGGAATGGTTGAAAAAGGTGAGAGCAGAGGTCGTTTGTTACAAAAATGCGATTCGCATTATGCGTGAAAAAGGAAAACCTTTAATGGTGTACGGAGAAAAGAACAACGCGAAATTAAATCTTATTAGTAGTTTGAAGGTGCAAAAACTAATAAGAAAAGGTTGTTACATCATTCTAGCACACATCGAGGAAGTTAAATCTGAAGAAAAGAACATCAGTGATGTTCCCGTCGCAAAAGAATTTCTCGATGTATTTCCGAAAGAATTACCGGGATTACCCCCACATCGATTCGTTGAATTTCAAATAGACCTTGTACCAGGAGCTGCACCAATAGCTCGTGCTCCATACAGACTCGCACCCAGCGAAATGAAAGAATTACAAAGTCAGTTACAGGAACTTTTAGAGCGTGGTTTCATTCGACCAAGCACATCACCATGGGGAGCTCCTGTTTTGTTTGTCAAGAAGAAAGATGGTACATTTAGGTTGTGTATCGACTACCGAGAGTTGAACAAACTTTCCATCAAGAACCGCTACCCACTACCGAGAATCGACGACTTTTGATCAACTACAAGGCTCTTCTGTTTATTCGAAGATCGATCTACGTTCTGGATATCATCAAATGCGGGTGAAGGAGGATGATATTTTGAAGACTGCTTTTAGGACGCGTTACGGTCATTACGAGTTTATGGTTATGCCATTTGGGTTGACTAACGCACCAGCTATGTTCATGGACCTCATGAACCGAGTGTGTGGACCATACCTTGACAAGTTTGTCATTGTTTTCATCGATGACATACTTATTTACTCAAAGAATGACCAAGAGCACGAAGAACATTTGAGAAAAGTGCTAGAGTTGTTAAGGAAAGAAAAACTGTACGCTAAGTTTTCAAAGTGTGCATTTTGGTTAGAAGAAGTTCAATTCCTCGGTCATATAGTGAACAAAGAAGGTATTCAGGTGGATCCAACAAAGATTGAAACCGTTGAAAAATGGGAAACCCCGAAAACTCCGAAACACATACGCTAGTTTTTAGGACTAGCTGGTTACTACAGAAGGTTCATCCAAGACTTTTCCAGAATAGCAAAACCCTTGACTGCATTAACGCATAAAGGGAAGAAATTTGAATGGAAGGATGAACAAGAGAAAGCATTTCAATTATTGAAGAAAAAGTTAACTACGGCACCTATATTGTCATTACCTGAAGGGAATGATGATTTTGTGATATATTGTGATGCCTCAAAGCAAGGTCTCAGTTGTGTATTAATGCAACGAATGAAGGTAATTGCTTATGCATCTAGACAATTGAAGATTCACGAGCAGAATTATACGACGCATGATTTCGAATTAGGCGCAGTTGTTTTTGCATTAAAGACTTGGAGGCACTACTTATATGGGGTCAAAAGTATTATATATACCGACCACAAAAGTCTTCAACATATATTTAATCAGAAACAACTGAACATGAGGCAGCACAGGTGGATTGAATTGTTGAATGATTACGACTTTGAGATTCATTACCACCCAGGGAAGGCAAATGTGGTAGCCGATGCCTTGAGCAGAAAGGACAGAGAACCCATTCATGTAAAATCTATGAATATATTGATTCACACTAACCTTACTACTCAAATAAAGGAGGCGCAACAAGGAGTTTTAAAAGAGGGAAATTTAAAGGATGAAATACCCAAAGTATCGGAGAAGCATCTTAATATTCGGGAAGACGGAACCCGGTATAGGGCTGAAAGAATTTGGGTACCAAAATTTGGAGATATGAGAGAAATGGTACTTAGAGAAGCTCATAAAACCAGATACTCAATACATCCTGGAACGGGGAAGATGTATAAGGATCTCAAGAAACATTTTTGGTGGCCAGGTATGAAAGCCGATGTTGCTAAATATGTAGGAGAATGTTTGACGTTTTCTAAGGTCAAAGCTGAGCATCAGAAATCATCAGGTCTACTTCAATAACCCAAAATCTCGGAATGGAAATGGGAAAACATTACCATGGATTTCATCACTAAATTGCCAAGGACTGCAAGTGGTTTTGATACTATTTGGGTAATAGTTGATCGTCTCACCAAATCAGCACACTTCCTGCCAATAAGAGAAGATGACAAAATGGAGAAGTTAGCACGACTGTATTTGAAGGAATTCGTCTCCAGACATGGAATACCAATCTCTATTATCTCTGATAGGGATGGAAGATTTATTTCACTATTCTGGCAGATATTACAGAAAGCATTAGGAACTCGTCTAGACATGAGTACTGCCTATCATCCACAAACTGATGGTCAGAGTGAAAGGATGATACAAACGCTTGAGGACATGCTACGAGCATGTGTTATTGATTTCGAAAACAGTTAGGATCGACACCTTCCGTTAGCAGAATTTTCCTACAACAACAGCTACCATTCAAGCATTGAGATGGCGCCGTTTGAAGCACTTTATGGTAGAAAGTGCAGGTCTCCGATTTGTTGGAGTGAAGTGGGGGATAGACAGATTACGGGTCCGGAAATAATACAAGAAACTACTGAGAAGATCATCCAAATTCAACAACGGTTGAAAACCGCCCAAAGTCGACAAAAGAGCTACGCCGACATTAAAAGAAAAGATATAGAATTTGAAATTGAAGATATGGTCATGCTTAAGGTTGCACCTTGGAAAGGCGTTGTTCGATTTGGTAAACGAGGGAAATTAAATTCAAGGTATATTGGACCATTCAAGATTATTGATAGTGTCGGACCAGTAGCTTACCGACTTGAGTTACCTCAACAACTCGCGGCTGTACATAACACTTTCCACGTCTCGAGTTTGAAGAAATGTTTTGCTAAAGAAGATCTCACTATTCCGTTAGACGAAATCCAAATAAACGAAAAACTTCAATTCATCGAAGAACCCGTCGAAATAATGGATCGTGAGGTTAAAAGACTTAAACAAAACAAGATACCAATTGTTAAGGTTCGATGGAATGCTCGTAGAGGACCCGAGTTCACCTAGGAACGAGAAGATCAGATGAAGAAGAAATACCCACACTTATTTCCAGAGGATACGTCAACACCTCCAACTTCTTAAAATTTCGGGACGAAATTTATTTAACGGGTAGGTACTGTAGTGACCCGAACTTTTCCATGTTTATATATATTAAATGAAATTGTTATTTACATGATTAAGTGTTTCCAACATGTTAAGCAATCAAACTTGTTAAGACTTGATTAATTGAAATAGGTTTCATATAGACAATTGACCACCCAAGTTGACCGGTGATTCACGAACGTTAAAACTTGTAAAAACTATATGATGACATATATATGATTATATATATAGTTAACATGATATTATGATAAGTAAGTATCTCATTAGGTATTTTAACAATGAGTTATATACATAAAATTGAGTTTATTGAATTAAGAAACTCGAAACGATATATATAACGATTATCGTTATAACAACGTCTTACTAAATACATATGAATCATATTAAGATATTGATACACTATGTTTAATCATGATAAATGATAAGTAAACATGTCATTAAGTGTATTAACAATGATGTGATGCCCCGTACAAAACCATCGTGTACGAATCATCAACAACAGGATCATTACAAGGTTAAGTACTATATGCGATTTCAAAAAGAGTTTGCATTCAATAATAAAGTGATGTCTAAACCAACATCGAATGTTTTACAATCCAAAAGCATGCTTCACTAAGTAGAAGCAAATAATAAGTGTATGTGACCACAACAGTCGTTACAAGTCATAGTTCAAAAGTACTAATGTTTGAATGCAAAATAAAGTAGTTCATGCGATAGCAACTCTAAGCAGCGGGTGTCTACGGCACGACTAGTACACAGCGGAAGCTAACCTCAACCACCTTAGAAAAACTTGCTTTAAAACGTCAACACAAAGGTTGGTGAGCTATAGTTTAAGTATAACAGTATGTAAGGTAGGCCACGAGATTTCAGTGCTACAAAGAGCGTTTCAAAACAGTATGATAAAGTATATGTTAACCGCAGGCACTTGGTAACTAACTTAACGTTTATTCCCCCTGAAAGTACACTTGGCAAGTGCGTATGTATACGAAATATTAAACACCCGTTAAATGCTAGCGCTACTTGCCCGAGTGGGGATGTCAAACCCTATGGATCCATATCTAAGATTCGCGTTCACCGGTTCAAAAACCAATGACTAAACGTTACCGAGCTAAAGGGAATGTTTATGCCGTTGTATAACCCACACATATATAAAGTTTAAGTACTCGTGATTAGTATGTAAAACGTAAAATGCGCATGTATTCTCAGTTCCCAAAATAGTTAAAGTAAAAAGGGAATGCTATAACTCACAATGATAAAGTAGCGGTAAAGTCGAGTCGGGAAAAGTGTGCAAGTAATGAAGGTCGTCCAAACGGGTCCTCAATCTAAGTCAAATAGTACTAAGTCAGTAAATCATCCAAAAAGGTTTAAAAGTATGTAAATAAGGTCTTAAAGGTCATCATCATTCATCATCAAACAAAAGGCGTAAAGTAAGTTTCGTTTATGAAAGTAGTTTTAAAACAAAGGCCGACTTCAGTCAGTCACCATGGCCTCTACCCTTACTGAATTAAGGTGAGACCAGTGGCCATGGCTCCATATATGAGTCCTTTAAGTGTGGTAAAATTTACAGAAGTAAACTCATCTTCGTTTGACCGTGGCGACGGTCTAAGTGCGAGTAGGTCAGAAATTTCTGCACAACGTTAAAAGGACATAGTGACGATCGGAGGGCCATAAATCCTAAACCGTAACTCGGATTAAGACGAGTCCTATATGAAAAGTTATCTAAACGAACTGGGATATATGAAAATCAGGGTTACAGTAGCCCAGGTGTATTGGTCTGTTACAGAAACCATAAAAACAGAAACTATAAACAGAAAACAGAAAAATAATGGACATAGTGACGCTCGGAGGGCCATAAATTCTAAACCGTAACTCGGATTAAGACGAGTCTTATATGAAAAGTTATCTACTCGAAAAGATCTATTTTAAAATCAAGGTCTCAGTAGCCCAGGTCTACTGGTTTGTTACAGAATCAGTAGGACAGAGGGCTGTAAACAGAAAGCAGGGAGTTTAAAGTGAGTTTCGGTGATCTTGGTGCTTGATGTTCATCATGGTTCTCATCCTTGATGCATATAGCTTCAAGTTTACAACTCATTGATGTGTTTACATCATCTTTACCAAGGTTAGACCATCATAACCCTTGTGCAAGTCTAAGACATGTAGCACAACTTCACTTAAGAGTTGTAAGTGTTTTGATGAACCAAAGTTACATCAAAGTCTTAGATTTAACACATACATGAAATGTAAAAGTAATGTAGAACTACAAACTTGAAAATAAACTACTAATCAAGATCTTAAAATGTAGAACATAGTTCTTAGTTAGATCTTGAAGATCCAAGACTCAAAAGTCTAGATCTAAAGTTATTAAGTTAAATCTTAAGGATTAATACTTGTATCTTTACTTTAGTGAAACCATAAGTTACAAAACTTAGATTATCAACTAGTAAAGTGTATAAATGAAATAACAAACTAATTTAAACAAGTTAATGAATTCATGGGTTGCATACTTTAAAGATTCAAGCCTAAGCTTGATCTTTAAGAAAAGTAAACTTTAAAGTTTATTTCATGAATCACAAGTATGCTTTCAACACATGAACTTTGATCTTTTGAAACAATATATGTAGAACATAAACTAGTAAGTTTAGTTCTTGTGTGTTCTTAAAATTACAAGATAAATGAAGAATGAAACTAGTGAGTTTGATTCTTGTATATGTAAGTAAGTAACAAAGTAACAACAACTAGTAAGTAACAAGTAAACAACAATCAAAGAACAAAGATGATGATGATTTTATGTTCTTGGTTTCGGTTTTGTAAAGAAAAGAAGAAGAGAAAAGAAGTTCATAATACTTACAAGTATGAAGAGAAAAGAGAGAAAGTTTGAGAGAAAGTTCAAGTATTTTGTGTGTGTAAATGAAAGAGTAATTGTAAATGAAGTAAGTAATGAAATTTAAAAACCAAAAGCTCCCATCTAAGGCCTAAAGGCCACGGCTTTTGCTGAAGCAAAATGGAGGGAGAAGTTTGTCTAAAAGATCATGCATGGTAAAGCTCATAAAAGTTGGATAAAAGAGTGGTTTACATGGGGATTATGGAGTAACTATATTCCAAGTCTTCTTAAACTAACTAGTTATAATTAAATGGATACTTACATGAATGAATGGGCTAAATAAGTCCATTAAAGTGTAGGGTGGGCTTTTAAAGTCACTAATACTAATAAAGACCCAAGTTCAAATAAAAGCCCAAGGATGAAAGTAATTAACAAGTTAATCCAATTAAAAGCCCAATTAACTAACTAACAACTTTAGTTAATTAAAATGATTAATAAACTTAATCATGAATGCAAATAATATCTAAAAATATTATTCGTGAAAGTTCCGGGTGTCACAAAGACGTTTCGGGCAATTAAAGTCAAGTGCGTTTAGTCATGGCAACATGTAAATGTAATAACGTACATTCGTTTAATCACACGTATTAATAATAATTATTATTAATAATAAACGTTGGAAAAATCCAGGGTCGTTACATTACCCACCTGTTAAAGAAAATTTCATCCCGAAATTTAAGCTGAGGTAGATGGAGGAGTCGGGAAAAGGTGAGGATACTTCCGCATCATTTGATCCTCTCGCTCCCAAGTAAACTCAGGTCCTTGTTTGGCATTCCATCGTACTCGGACGATCGGAATCTTGTTGCGTTTCAAAGTTTTGATCTTACGATCCATAATCTCAACAGGCTCTTCCACGAAGTGGAGTTTGTCATCAATTGTAAGTTCTTCAAGTGGTATGATAAGTTCAGGTGCAGTAAGACACTTCTTCAAGTTTGACACATGGAAGGTAGGATGAATTGATCTCAATTGTGCTGGTAGATCCAAATGGTATGCAACGGGTCCAACACGCTCCAAGATTTCAAAAGGACCAATGTATCGTGGGTTCAACTTTCCACGTTTCCCAAAACGGAGCACACCTTTCCAAGGTGCAACCTTCAACATCACACGGTCACCAACGTTGAATTCAAAGTCTTTATGTTTAAGATCGGCATTGTAGTGACCCGAACTTTTCCATGTTTATATATATTAATTGAGATTGATATTTACATGATTAAATGTTTCCAACATGTTAAATAATCAAACTTGTTAAGACTTGATTAATTGAAAAATGTTTCATATAGACAATTGACCACCCAAGTTGACCGGTGATTCACGAACGTTAAAACTTGTAAAAACTATATGATGACATATATATGGATTTATATATAGTTAACATGATACTATGATAAGTAAACATATCATTAAGTATATTAACAATGAACTACATATGTAAAAACAAGACTACTAACTTAATGATTTTTAAACGAGACATATATGTAACGATTATCGTTGTAAAGACATTTAATGT